>NC_041384.1:603929690-603982129 GCF_002162155.2 Triticum dicoccoides
AACTAGTAATTATCAACAAGATTCGATCAATATACGTACTCGGCCCCTCCTATACTCGAATCCTCGGCCCCTCCTATACTCGAATCCTGGCTCCGCCACTGGTACGACCGGCCCCCCAATGCAATACATACTAAGACTCTTCCAAGCAAAGAAGGAAAGAAAAACATACACGGACTCTTCCATGGAAAATAACAGGAAAAAAACAGATTCGTGATTGGCCAGCAAAGCCCAAAAAAGAAAAAAAATCATGATTGGTCGGAAAGCCCAGAACAGTCCCAATCCATATCCTAGCCGGCCGTCGTCGACACAGCCTCACAACTCCCATGCATGTCCTGGGGCGCCACCATGGACACAACACACTTTGATTCAGTGTACGCAGCACATCGGCAGCCTCAGGTTGCACAACGTCTCAGAGTCCTCTCGCATGCGGCCGCCGCCGCCGCGGACGACGCTGAGGCTGGTAAGTACACCTAGATGCCGTGTGCAGGTCAATCAATCATCTACCATGCGCTATGCGTCAACAACTTCATGTTTCAAACTCGCCTCATGCATGCATCCCGATCAGCATGGAGATAGGTAGAGGATGGATGGAAGACTTGCCTTGCAATGAGCATCCACAAGATCGATCAAAGCAAGAGCTAACTAGGTATGTATTTTTTATGAGATGATATAAGATGGATAGGAGACTTGCCTTGCAATCAGTAGAAACAAGATCGATCACAGCCACAGCTAGCTAGGTGTACCCACTTTTATTTTTTATTTCGAATATTTAGGTGCGTACTGGAACATAATATGTATATTTTTTAACACAACTATTTCAGTATAATGCAACATAGTCTATATAATTTTTGAACATCTAAACATCAGCATTGTGAAACAAATAGCCGTGTATAGATGATGTCTTGACAAGCCTATAAACTTTTATAACTTACTTAACTATGTCTTGACGTACAACCTCATAAGAAAAATACCTGGGAATCACATTTATTTTGTTGGCATGAATAGAATTATATCTAGATACATGAACTATCATTCATGTCAGGTGCGTGTATTGTTTAATTTATACCCCTCACTCTTATTATTCCCTAGCACTGATTTTTTAGTATCTCCATGTCTAGCACTTCTTTGTACTTTCCCTATAAAAAAGACACTTATTTGTCCTATTTTATGGAATTGCTATAGATACTAGAAATTACCAATTTAGAATTGATATAGGTTCCACATAAATCAATAAAGTGAACTGAATTCTGAGATTTTTTTACAGGAACGAGCATATTGAAAATCAACCTGAAATTAAAATATCAAACTAAAATAAGGTTAGTGAGAGAGGACGGCCCAAGTAGTATGAATATGTCACCCATATTTATTAGACTTTGGTATTAATCAGAGAAATGATCAGTACAAAGGTCAAAAAATGATCAGTACAATGGTCAACTAGGTCACGATCAGCAGGTATGAGTAAATGTCATATTACGTACGTACAAACATTTTGAGCTTTTAAGATAAAATGTTCCTGAAAATCATGAGAAAAAAGCACATATCTGTCTCGCAAACTACTAAAGAAAGGAGTGTTCATATAGCAAGCTATGGCGGCATGATACTCCCGGCAGCAACAGAGCATGACATTGTATATGATGGCAGACTTACTTTTTCTTTAGAGAAATGTCAGGAACTTACTTGATTTTCTGTTCTTTCTAATTCAGTCCGGGCATGCACCAAGGAAATCATTAGGACTTTGTTTATATCCGGATGTGATGATCAAATATTGACGAGGACAGTTTATTTGCACATTTCTGCTTTTTAAAGATTTCTCCAAAATAATGCATGGAATAAAACATACATCACCAGCAAGGAGAGTATGTTACTACCTACCTACTGGTGTTGTTTTAATGCAACTGTCATGTTTTTTTATCTTTATAATTAACTAGATGTGACGATAAAGTACTGACAAGGAAAGTATTGATAAAATATGGAAGTCATAAATAGAAATCTAGCCGCGCAAATGCGCGGGTCACACTGCTAGTTCGTGTAATAATAGAAAGTTGGTTTGTTCTATGCTAAGCAGTGCCGTATTTCAGAAGACTTCTCCTCGATCTCTGGGCTGGAATACGGGGCGTTCCGGTTTCTCTGAGCTGGGGTGCCACACGTAGGGTATTACTCCATCAAGAGGGCCTGAACCTGGGTAAACATCGTGTCCCCTGCCTCCTGTTACCATCCGCCTTAGACGCATAGTTCGGGACCCCCTACCCGAGATCTGCCGGTTTTGACACCGACATTGGTGCTTTCATTGAGAGTTCCACTGTGCCGTCACCATAAGGCTCGATGGCCCCTTCGATCATCGATAACGACGCAGTCCAGGGTTAGGTTTTCCTCCCTGGACAGATCTTCGTATTCGGCGGCTTCGCACTGCGGGCCAATTCGCTTAGCCATCTGGAGCAGATCGAGAGCTACACCCCTGGCCATCAGGTCAGGCTCGGAAACTTAAACTACACTGCCGACATCCGCGGAGACTTGATCTTCGACGGATTCGAGCCCATGTCAGGTGAGCCGCACAATCACGACGAGTATGACGTAACTCTGCCGTCGGACAGTGTTCGGGAGATCGCATCTGCAACTACTCCGACCTTCAATCCGGAGCAAATTACGCCATCCGAGGACGGAGGGATAGACCCCGCCATGGAGGCCGCACTCTCAGTGGCGATGGAGCCGGATACTGACTTCACCCCTTATGAGAGCCGTGTCGCCGAACCACGGGATTCGTCTCCGGCCACGGACTCCGAGCCGCCTGCATCCGTGCCTATCGAATCCGATTGGGCGCCGATCATGGAGTTCACCTCCGTGGATATCTTTCAGCACTCACCTTTCGACGATGTGCTAAATTCATTAAGGTCTCTCTCCTTGACGGGAGAACCTTGGCCGAACTATGTCCGGCTAGAATGGGATGCGGACAACGAAGAAATTCGCTGCCCACCCACCACCCACTTAGTAGCCACTGTCGACGATTTAACTGACATGCTTGACTTCGACTCCGAAGAAATCGACGGTATGGACGACGATGTAGGAGACGAACAGGAACCAGCGCCCACAGGGCGCTGGACCGCCACCTCATCATATGATATATACATGGTGCACACCCCCAAAGAAGGCAATGGCGACGAGACAGCGGAGGATGACCCCTCCAAGAAGCAACCCAAGCGCCGACACCAGTGGCGCCGCTCTAAGTCCCGCCACAGCAAAAGTAGTAATACCGACACAAGAGACAATAACACTCCGGATAGTGTCGAAGACAACCACAGTCCCCTACAGCACAATGTAGAGCGGGAAGGCGAACAAGCTAGCCCTCCAGAGCATGCAGCAGATGGAAAATCGAAGGAGGACAATTACATGCCTCTCTCCGAAGACGTGGTGAGCCTCGGCGATGAAGAATTTATCATACCTGAGGATCCCGTCGAGCAGGAGCGCTTCAAGCGCCGGCTTATGGCCACAACAAATAGCCTGAAGAAAAAGCAACAACAACTTCAAGCTGATCAAGACTTGCTAGCAGACAAATGGACCGAAGTCCTTGCGGCCGAGGAATACGAACTCGAGCGCCCCTCCAAGAGTTACCCAAAGCGCAGGTTGCTACCTCACCTCGAGGAGGAAGCATTGAAACCCACATCACCAGTGTACGATGCGACTAACCGACCACCTCGTGGCCGAGCTAGAGAGGTGTTTCAGCCTGAAGTTCAGCGTGCACCACGCCGCCACTCAAACAAAAATACCAAGGCCCGGGGCAACACACGGGACCTACGAGACGTAGTGGACAGTAGGGAAAAACATGCAAGGTCGATATATGGGTCACGGGGGCGCGCGCCAACATGGGACGATGGCCGTCGCGTCGGATACACTAAAGGTAAATCCGGCTGGGCCGAATACAGCAGACAAGACTCATATGAACTGCGTCGTGATATAGCCATGCACAGAGGCGCCGCACACCCCCTATGCTTCACTGATGAAGTTATGGATCACGAATTCCCGGAGGGTTTCAAACCCGTAAATATCGAATCATATGATGGTACAACAGATCCCGCTGTATGGATTGAGGATTTCCTCCTTCACATCCACATGGCTCGCGGCGATGATCTACATGCCATCAAGTACCTCCCACTAAAACTCAAAGGACCATCTCGACATTGGCTGAATAGCTTGCCAGCAGACTCCGGCGGTGGTTGGGAGGATTTGGAAGACTCATTCCTTGACAACTTCCAGGGCACTTATGTGCGACCACCGGATGCTGATGACTTGAGCCATATAACTCAGCAGCCAGGGGAATCGGCCAGAAAATTCTGGACATGGTTCCTAACTAAGAAAAACTAAATTGTCGACTATCCGGATGCAGAGGCCTTAGCAGCATTCAAGCATAACATCCGTGACGAGTGGCTCGCCCAGCACCTCGGCCAGGAATAGCCGAAGTCTATGGCAGCCCTCACGACACTTATGACCCGCTTTTGCGCGGGCGAGGATAGCTGGCTGGCTTGCAGCAACAACACATCAAGGAATCCGGACACTTCGGATACCAAAGATGTTGGGTTTCGTAGTAATTTCAAAAAAAAATCCTACGCACATGCAAGATCATGGTGATGCATAGCAACAAGAGGGGAGAGTGTTGTCTACGTACCCTCGTAGACCGCAACGGAAGTGTTGACACAACATAGAGGAAGTAGTCGTACGTCTTCCCGATCCGACCGATCCAAGCACCGTTACTCCGGCACCTCCGAGTTCTTAGCACACGTACAGCTCAATGACGCTCCCCGGGCTCCGATCCAGCAAAGCTTCGGGGATGAGTTCCGTCAGCACGACGGCGTGGTGACGATGATGATGTTCTACCGACGCAGGGCTTCGCCTAAGCACTGCAACGATATGACCGAGGTGGAATATGGTGGAGGGGGCACCGCACACGGCTATGGAACGATCACGAAGATCAACTTATGTGTTCTAGGGTGCCCTCTGCCTCCGTATATAAAGGATCCAAGGGGGGTGCGGCCGGCCCTAGAGGAGGCGCGCAGGAGGATGGGAGTAGGACTCCCCACCCTTTTCCTTGTCCAAGTAGGACAGGTGGAAGGAGAGAAGGAAAGGGGGGGGCGCCGCCCCTCCCTCCTTGTCCAATTCGGACTAGGGGGAGAGGGGGCGCGCGGCCTGCCCTGGCAGCCCCTTCCTCTTCTCCACTTTAGGCCCATGAGGCCCATTAACCCCCCGGGGGGTTCCGGTAACCCCCCGGTGCTCCGGTTTTATCCGAAACTTCCCCGGAACGCTTCCGGTGTCCGAATATAGTCGTCCAATATATCAATCTTTATGTCTCGACCATTTCGAGACTCCTCGTCATGTCCGTGATCACATCCGGGACTCGGAACTAACTTCGGTACATCAAAATGCATAAACTCATAATAACTATCATCGTAACGTTAAGCGTGCGGACCCTACGGTTCGAGAACAATGTAGACATGACTGAGACAAATCTCCGGTCAATAACCAATAGCGGGACCTGGATGCCCATATTGGCTCCTACATATTCTTCGAAGATCTTTATCGGTCAGACCGCATAACAACATACGTTGTTCCCTTTGTCATCGGTATGTTACTTGCCCGAGATTTGATCGTCGGTATCCAATACCTAGTTCAATCTCGTTACCGGCAAGTCTCTTTACTGGTTCCGTAATACATCATCTCGCAACTAACTCATTAGTTGTAATGCTTGCAAGGCTTATGTGATGTGTATTACCGAGAGGGCCCAGAGATACCTCTCCGACAATCGGAGTGACAAATCCTAATCTCGAAATACGCCAACCCAACATCTACCTTTGGAGACACCTGTAGAGCACCTTTATAATCATCCATTTAAGTTGTGACATTTGGTTGCACACAAAGTGTTCCTCCGGCAAACGGGAGTTGCATAATCTCATAGTCATAGGAACATGTATAAGTCATGAAGAAAGCAATAGCAACATACTAAACGATCGGGTGCTAAGCTAATGGAATGGGTCATGTCAATCAGATCATTCACCTAATGATGTGATCCCGTTAATCAAATGACAACTCTTTGTTCATGGTTAGGAAACATAGCCATCTTTGATTAACGAGCTAGTCAAGTAGAGGCATACTAGTGACACTCTGTTTGTCTATGTATTCACACATGTATTATGTTTCCGGTTAATACAATTCTAGCATGAATAATAAACATTTATCATGATATAAGGAAATAAATAATAACTTTATTATTGCCTCTAGGGCATATTTCCTTCAGTCTCCCACTTGCACTAGAGTCAATAATCTAGATTACACAGTAATGATTCTAACACCCATGGAGCCTTGGTGCTGATCATGTTTTGCTCGTGGAAGAGGCTTAGTCAACCGGTCTGCTACATTCAGATTCGTATGTATCTTGCAAATCTCTATGTCTCCCACCTGGACTAGATCCCAGATGGAATTGAAGCGTCTCTTGATGTGCTTGGTTCTCTTGTGAAATCTGGATTCCTTTGCCAAGGCAATTGCACCAGTATTGTCACAAAAGATATTCATTGGACCCGATGCACTAGGTATGACACCTAGATCAGATATGAACTCCTTCATCCAGACTCCTTCATTTGCTGCTTCCGAAGCAGCTATGTACTCCGCTTCACATGTAGATCCCACTACGACGCTTTGTTTAGAACTGCACCAACTGACAGCTCCACCATTTAATGTAAACACGTATCCGGTTTGCGATTTAGAATCGTCCGGATCAGTGTCAAAGCTTGCATCAACGTAACCGTTTACAATGAGCTCTTTGTCACCTCCATATACGAGAAACATATCCTTAGTCCTTTTCAGGTGTTTCAGGATGTTCTTGACCGCTGTCCAGTGATCCACTCCTGGATTACTTTGGTACCTCCCTGCTAAACTTATAGCAAAGCACACATCAGGTCTGGTACACAGCATTGCATACATGATAGAGCCTATGGCTGAAGCATGGGGAACATCTTTCATTTTCTCTCTATCTTCTGCAGTGGTCGGGCATTGAGTCTAACTCAACTTCACACCTTGTAACACAGGCAAGAACCCTTTCTTTGCTTGATCCATTTTGAACTTTTTCAAAATCTTGTCAAGGTATGTGCTTTGTGAAAGTCCAATTAAGCGTCTTGATCTATCTCTATAGATCTTTATGCCTAATATGTAAGCAGCTTCACCAAGGTCTTTCATTGAAAAACTCTTATTCAAGTATCCCTTTATGCTATCCAGAAATTCTATATCATTTCCAATCAGTAATATGTCATCCACATATAATATCAGAAATGCTACAGAGCTCCCACTCACTTTCTTGTAAATACAGGCTTCTCCGAAAGTCTGTATAAACCCAAATGCTTTGATCACACTATCAAAGCGTTTATTCCAACTCCGAGAGGCTTGCACCAGTCCATAAATGGATCGCTGGAGCTTGCACACTTTGTTAGCTCCCTTTGGATCGACAAAACCTTCTGGTTGCATCATATACAACTCTTCTTCCAGAAATCTATTCAGGAATGCAGTTTTGACATCCATCTGCCAAATTTCATAATCATAAAATGCGGCAATTGCTAACATGATTCGGACAGACTTAAGCATCGCTACGGGTGAGAAGGTCTCATCGTAGTCAATCCCTTGAACTTGTCGAAAACCTTTTGCGACAAGTCAAGCTTTGTAGACAGTAATATTACCGTCAGCGTCAGTCTTCTTCTTGAAGATCCATTTATTCTCAATTGCTTGCCTATCATAGGGCAAGTCAACCAAAGTCCATACTTTGTTCTCATACATGGATCCCATCTCAGATTTCATGGCTTCAAGCCATTTTGCAGAATCTGGGCTCACCATCGCTTCTTCATAGTTCGTAGGTTCATCATGATCTAGTAGCATGACTTCCAGAACAGGATTACCGTACCACTCTGGCGCGGATCTCACTCTGGTTGATCTACGAGGTTCAGTAGTATCTTGATCTGAAGTTTCATGATCATCATCATTAGCTTCCTCACTAACTGGTGTAGGTGTCACTGAAACAGTTTTCTGTGATGTACTATTTTCCAATAAGGGAGCATGTACAGTTACCTCGTCAAGTTCTACTTTCCTCCCACTCACTTCTTTCGAGAGAAACTCCTTCTCCAGAAAGTTTCCGAACTTAGCAACAAAAGTCTTGCCTTCGGATCTGTGATAGAAGGTGTATCCAATAGTTTCCTTTGGATATCCTATGAAGACACATTTCTCCGATTTGGGTTCGAGCTTATCTGGTTGAAGCTTTTTCACATAAGCATCGCAGCCCCAAACTTTCAGAAACGACAACTTTGGTTTCTTGCCAAACCATAGTTCATAAGGTGTCGTCTCAACGGATTTTGATGGTGCCCTATTTAATGTGAATGCGACTGTCTTTAGAGCGTATCCCCAAAACGATAGCGGTAAATCAGTAAGAGACATCATAGATCGCACCATATCTAGTAAAGTACGATTACGACGTTCGGACACACCATTACGCTGTGGTGTTCCGGGTGGCGTGAGTTGCGAAACTATTCCACAATTTTTCAAATGTACACCAAACTCGTATCTCAAATATTCTCCTCCAGGATCAGATCGTAGAAACTTTATTTTCTTGTTACGATGATTTTCAACTTCACTCTGAAATTCTTTGAACTTTTCAAATGTTTCAGACTTATGTTTCATTAAGTAGATATACCCATATCTGCTTAAGTCATCTGTGAAGGTGAGAAAATAACGATATCCGCCACGAGCCTCAATATTCATCGGACCACATACATCATTATGTATGATTTCCAACAAATCTGTTGCTCTCTCCATAGTACCAGAGAACGGTGTTTTAGTCATCTTGCCCATGAGGCACGGTTCGCAAGTACCAAGTGATTCATAATCAAGTAGTTCCAAAAGTCCATCAGTATGGAGTTTCTTCATGCGCTTTACACCGATATGACCTAAACGGCAGTGCCACAAATAAGTTGCACTATCATTATCTACTCTACATCTTTTGGCTTCAACACTATGAATATGTGTGTCACTACTATCGAGATTCAACAAAAATAGACCACTCTTTAAGGGTGCATGACCATAAAAGATATTACTCATATAAATAGAACAACCATTATTCTCAGATTTAAATGAATAACTGTCTCGCATTAAACAAGATCCAGATATAATGTTCATGCTCAACGCTGGCACCAAATAACAATTATTTAGGTCTAATACTAATCCCGAAGGTAGATGTAGAGGTAGCGTGCCGACCGCGATCACATCGACTTTGGAACCGTTTCCCACGCGCATCGTCACCTCGTCCTTAGCCAATCTTCGCTTAATCCGTAGTCCCTGTTTCGAGTTGCAAATATTAGCAACAGAACCAGTATCAAATACCCAGGTGCTACTGCGAGCATTAGTAAGGTACACATCAATAACATGTATATCACATATACCTTTGTTCACCTTGCCATCCTTCTTATCCGCCAAATACTTGGGGCAGTTCCGCTTCCAGTGACCAGTCTGCTTGCAGTCGAAGCACTCAGTTTCAGGCTTAGGTCCAGACTTGGGTTTCTTCTCTTGAGCAGCAACTTGCTTGCCGTTCTTCTTGAAGTTCCCCTTCTACTTCCCTTTGCCCCTTTTCTTCAAACTAGTGGTTTTGTTAACCATCAACACTTGATGCTCCTTCTTGATTTCTACCTCCGCAGCTTTCAGCATTACGAAGAGCTCGGGAATAGTCTTATTCATCCCTTGCATATTATAGTTCATCACGAAGCTCTTGTAGCTTGGTGGCAGTGATTGGAGAATTCTGTCAATGACGCAATCATCTGGAAGATTAACTCCCAATTGAATCAAGTGATTATTATACCCAGACATTTTGAGTATATGCTCACTGACAGAACTGTTCTCCTCCATCTTGCAGCTATAGAACTTATTGGAGACTTCATATCTCTCAATCCGGGCATTTGCTTGAAATATTAACTTCAACTTCTGGAACATCTCATATGCTCCATGACGTTCAAAACGTCGTTGAAGTCCCGATTCTAAGCCGTAAAGCATGGCACACTGAACTATCGAGTAGTCATCAGCTTTGCTCTACCAGACGTTCATAACATCTGGTGTTGCTCTAGCAGCAGGCCTGGCACCCAGCGGTGCTTCCAGGACGTAATTCTTCTGTGCAGCAATGAGGATAATCCTCAAGTTACGGACCCAGTCCGTGTAATTGCTACCACCATCTTTCAACTTTGCTTTCTCAAGGAACACATTAAAATTCAACGGAACAACAGCACGAGCCATCTATCTACAATCAAACATAAACAAGCAAGATACTATCAGGTACTAAGTTTCATGATAAATTTAGGTTCAATTAATTTACTTAAAAGAACTCCCACTTAGATAGACATCCCTCTAATCCTCTAAGTGATTACATGATCCAAATCAACTAAACCATGTCCGATCATCACGTGAGATGGAGTAGTTTCATTGGTGAACATCATTATGTTGATCATATCTACTATATGATTCACGCTCGACCTTTCGGTCTCCGTGTTCCGAGGCCACATGATTATTTTCAGAAGCTAAAAAATAGTTTAGTGCCTGAACTAAATCAGAACACAAAAAAACAAAATAGAAAACAGAATAGAAATTATGAAAAGACAGAAACCTCACCTGGGCCTTACCTGGCAGAAGAGGCCCAGCCCACCAGGGGCTGAGTGGTCTTCTTCCTCCTGCCAGGAGGACAGACAGGTGCGTGGCGAGCACGCCGACGACGCGTTGCCACCTCATGCTTCAGCTGCACGACCTCGACCCCTCCAGACGTGCCACAGATACGCCCAGCGCTCCCTCTCGCTTTCCTCTCCTCTCCCTGGACCTCACTCCCCTCTCTGCTCTCTCTCTCTCTTTCGCGCGACCGAGCGGAGCTCGTCGCCGCCAACACCGTCCACCGCGGCCACCAGCCCTCCCCCGCCCAATGGTTGTGCTCGAGTGCTCCGCCTCGACGCCTGCATCATCCTCGCCGAGCCACGCAACATGGGGCGCATCGAATCACCGCCATCGACGTCGACTTCCACCCTGGTTGTCCGAGATTGCCGGCAACGCCCCATCGCTGTTCGTCTTCCCGCGAGCCCGTGGAGCACGCCCATCGACCCGTCGTGAGCTCCCCTCTGTTTCCTCTCCTTCCTCGTGCTCGATTTCACACTCTAGCCCTGCGCCAGAGTCGTGGTTGTCGTCGCCACGGACCACCCCACGGCCAGGCACGACCATGATCTGAGGCGCCTCGTCGCGCTGGTTCTGTAGAGCCTAAGAGCGCGAGCTCTCGTGGCCGGAATCGCCCGTCCGGCGAGCCACCACCGCGCTGTGAGGTCACTGGCGGCCGCTGATGTGGACCCGTCATTAGCACTAATGACGGGGCTAACTAACCCACTAGCTCACTGACATATGGGCCCAACGCACTAATTAACCCCGGGTTATTCCTGCTTAGATTTAACTTAATCACGGTGGCACTAGGGCCTTGTTCTTTTCAGCAGCTGGTATATTACTTGATGATCTGTTTGGAGACATTGTCTTGGGAGCTTGAGCTAGAGCTGTGGGCTTGGGTGCAATGGGTTTGGGAGCAGACTTGGGCTTAGAAGGAGATGCCCCTGTCCTGATGGCATCCCCCATTAGCTTCTGAGTCTTGGCAGGAGGTGCAATAGGCTCTTCCTCCTCCTTATCATCATCTTCCATCATGGAAGGTCTTCCAAGCACCTTTGCAGTAGTAGTTCTGGCCCTCTTCTTCTTACCATCAACTGCCTCATCATCAGACTGTTCCAAAGTGAACTTGATGTTGGGGAACGTTGCAGAAAATTAAAATTTTTCCTACGGTTTCACCAAGATCCATCTATGAGTTCATCTAAGCAACGAGTCAAGGGGAAGAGTTTGCATCTACATACCACTTGTAGATCGAGTGCGGAAGCGTTCAAGGGGATGGTGATGATGGAGTCGTACTCGACGTGATTCGGATCACCGATGACCAAGTGCTGAACGGACAGCACCTCCGCGTTCAACACACGTACGGGACGGACGACGTCTCCTCCGTCTTGATCCGGCAAGGAGGAAGGAGAGGTTGAGGAAGGCAGCTCCAAGGGCAGCACGACGGTGTGGTGTAGTTGGTGCAGCAGTACTCCGACAGAGCTTCGCCAAGCACGTACGGAGGAGGAGAGGTGTTGGGGAGGGGAGGGGCTGCGCCTTAAGTTGTGTCCAGCAGCCCTCCCCTCACCCCTCTATATATAGGAGGAGAGGGGCAAGGGGGGCGGCGGCCAAAGGGTGGGGGGCTTGCCCCCCAAGCAAGGGGGTTGCGCCCCCTTTAGGGTTTCCCCCCCCCCCAACCCTAGGCGCATGGGCCCAAGGGGGGGCGCACCAAGCCCACTAGGGGCTGGCTGCTATCCCTACGCAGCCCAAGTGCCCCCCCGGGAGGGGTGGTCCCTCCCGGTGGACCCCCGGAACCTCTTCGGTGGTCCCGGTACAATACCGGTATGACCCTGAAACTTTCCGGTGTCCGTTTAACAACTTCCCATATATAAAACTTTACCTCCGGACCATTCCGGAACTCCTCGTGACGTCCGGGATCTCATCCGGGACTCTGAACAACATTCGGTGATCACATACTTGTCTTCCTGATAACCCTAGCGTCACCGAACCTTAAGTGTGTAGACCCTACGGGTTCGGGAGACATGCAGACATGACCGAGACTCTCCGGTCAATAACCAACAGCAGGATCTGGATACCCATGTTGGCTCCCACATGCTCCTCGATGATGTCATCAGATGAACCACGATGTCGAGGATTCGATCAAACCCCGTATACAATTCCCTTTGTCAATTGGTACGTTACTTGCCCGAGACCCGATCGTCGGTATCCCAATACCTTGTTCAGTCTCGTTACCGGCAAGTCACTTTACTCGTACCGTAATGCATGATCCCGTGATCAACCACTTGGTCACTTTGAGCTCATTATGGTGATGCATTACCGAGTGGGCCCAGAGATACCTCTCCGTCATACGGAGTGACAAATCCCAGTCTCGATCCGTGTCAACCCAACAGACACATTCGGAGATACCTGTAGTGTACCTTTATAATCACCCAGTTACGTTGTGACGTTTGATACACCCAAAGCACTCCTACGGTATCCGAGAGTTACATGATCTCATGGTCGAAGGAAGAGATACTTGACATTGGAAAAGCTCTAGCAAACGAACTAACCGACCTTTGTGCTATGCTTAGGATTGGGTCTTGTCCATCACATCATTCTCCTAATGATGTGATCCCGTTATCAACGACATCCAATGTCCATAGCCAGGAAACCATGACTATCTGTTGATCACAACGAGCTAGTCAACTAGAGGCTCACTAGGGACATATTGTGGTCTATGTATTCACACGTGTATTACAATTTCCGGATAATACAGTTATAGCATGAATAAAAGACTATTATCATGAACAAATAAATATAATAATAATACTTTTATTATTGCCTCTAGGGCATATTTCCAACAGTCTCCCACTTGCACTAGAGTCAATAATCTAGTTACATTGTGATGAATCGAACACCCATAGAGTTCTGGTGTTGATCATGTTTCGCTCGCGAGAGAGGTTTAGTCAACGGATCTACGACATTCAGATCCGTATGTACTTTGCAAATTTCTATGTCTCCATCTTGAACATTTTCACGGATGGAGTTGAAACGACGCTTGATGTGCCTGGTCTTCCTGTGAAATCTGGGCTCCTTCGCAAGGGCAATAGCTCCAGTATTGTCACAGAAAAGTTTGATCGGCCCCGACGCATTGGGTATGACTCCTAGGTCGGTGATGAACTCCTTCACCCAAATAGCTTCATGCGCTGCCTCCGAGGTTGTCATGTACTCCGCTTCACATGTAGATCCCGCCACGACGCTCTGCTTGCAGCTGCACCAGCTTACTGCTCCACCATTCAACATATACATGTATCCGGTTTGTGACTTAGAGTCATCCAGATCTGTGTCGAAGCTAGCGTCGACGTAACCCTTTACGATGAGCTCTTCGTCACCTCCATAAACGAGAAACATGTCCTTTGTCCTTTTCAGGTACTTTAGGATATTCTTGACCGCTGTCCAGTGTTCCTTGCCGGGATTACTTTGGTACCTTCCTACCAAACTTACGGCAAGGTTTACATCAGGTCTGGTACACAGCATGGCATACATAATAGATCCTATGGCTGAAGCATAGGGGATGACACTCATCTCTTCTATATCTTTTTCCGTGGTCGGGCATTGAGCCGAGCTCAATCTCACACCTTGCAATACAGGCAAGAACCCTTTCTTGGATTGATCCATTTTGAACTTCTTCAAACTCTTATCAAGGTATGTGCTTTGTGAAAGACCTATGAAGCGTCTCGATCTATTTCTATAGATCTTGATGCCTAATATATAAGCAGCTTCTCCAAGGTCCTTCATTGAAAAACACTTATTCAAGTAGGCCTTAATGCTGTCCAAGAATTCTATATCATTTCCCATCAGGAGTATGTCATCTACATATAATATGAGAAATGCTACAGAGCTCCCACTCACTTTCTTGTAAACGCAGGCTTCTCCATAAGTCTGCATAAACCCAAACGCTTTGATCATCTCATCAAAGCGAATGTTCCAACTCCGAGATGCTTGCACCAGCCCATAAATGGATCACTGGAGCTTGCATACTTTGTTAGCGTTCTTAGGATCGACAAAACCTTCCAGCTGCATCATATACAGTTCTTCCTTAAGATAACCGTCAAGGAATGCCGTTTTGACGTCCATCTGCCATATCTCATAATCATAGTATGCGGCAATTGCTAACATGATTCATACGGACTTAAGCTTCGCTACGGGAGAGAAAGTCTCATCGTAGTCAATCCCTTGAACTTGCCGATAACCCTTAGTGACAAGTTGAGCTTTATAGATGGTGACATTACCATCCGCGTCCGTCTTCTTCTTAAAGATCCATTTGTTTTCTATCGCTCGTCGATCATTGCACAAGTCAGTCAAAGTCCATACTTTGTTTTCATACATGGATTCTATCTCGGATTTCATGGCTCCTAGCCATTTGTTGGAATCTGGGCCCGCCATTGCTTCTTCATAGTTCGAAGGTTCATCGTTGTCTAACAACATGATTTCCAGGACAGGGTTACCGTACCAATCTGGTGCGGAACGTGTCCTTGTGGACCTACGAAGTTCAGTAGCAACTTGATCCGAAGTACCTTGATCATCATCATTATTTTCCTCTTCAGTTGGTGTAGGCATCACAGGAACATCTTCCTGAGCTGCACTACTGTCCCGCTCAAGAGGTAGTACTTCATCGAGTTCTACTTTCCTCCCACTTACTTCTTTCGAGAGAAACTCTTTTTCCAGAAAGGATCCGTTCTTAGCGACAAAGATCTTGCCCTCGGATCTTAAGTAGAAGGTATACCCAATGGTTTCCTTAGGGTATCCTATGAAGACACATTTTTCCGACTTGGATTCGAGCTTCTCAGGTTGAAGTTTCTTGACATAAGCATCGCATCCCCAAACTTTCAGAAATGACAGCTTAGGTTTCTTCCCAAACCATAATTCATACGGTGTCGTCTCAACGGATTTAGACGGTGCCCTATTTAAAGTGAATGTAGCTGTCTCTAGAGCGTATCCCCAAAATGATAGCGGTAAATCGGTAAGAGACATCATAGACCGCACCATATCCAATAGAGTGTGATTATGACGTTCGGACACACCGTTACGCTGAGGTGTTCCAGGCGGCGTGAGTTGTGAAACGATTCCACATTTTCTTAAGTGTGTACCAAATTCGTGACTTAAGTATTCTCCTCCACGATCTGATCGTAAGAATTTTATCTTCCGGTCACGTTGATTCTCTACTTCATTCTAAAATTCCTTGAACTTTTCAAAGGTCTCAGACTTGTGTTTCATCAAGTAGACATACCCATATCTACTCAAGTCATCTGTGAGAGTGAGAACATAACGATATCCTCCGCGAGCCTCAACACTCATTGGACCGCACACATTGGTATGTATGATTTCCAACAAGTTGGTTGCTCGCTCCATTGTTCCGGAGAACGGAGTCTTGGTCATCTTGCCCATGAGGCATGGTTCGCATGTGTCAAACGATTCATAATCAAGAGACTCTAAAAGTCCATCAGCATGGAGCTTCTTCATGCGCTTGACACCAATGTGACCAAGGCGGCAGTGCCACAAGTATGTGGGACTATCGTTATCAACTTTACATCTTTTGGTATTCACGCTATGAATATGTGTAACACTACGTTCGAGATTCATTAAGAATAAACCATTGACCATCGGAGCATGACCATAGAACATATCTCTCATATAAATAGAACAACCATTATTCTCGGACTTAAATGAGTAGCCATCTCGTATTAAACGAGATCCAGATACAATGTTCATGCTCAAACTTGGCACCAAATAACAATTATTAAGGTTCAAAACTAATCCCGTAGGTAAATGTAGAGGTAGCGTGCCGACGGCGATCACATCGACTCTGGAACCATTCCCGACGCGCATCGTCACCTCGTCCTTTGCCAGTCTCCGCTTATTCCGCAGCTCCTGCTGTGAGTTACAAATATGAGCAACGGCACCGGTATCAAATACCCAGGAGTTACCACGAGTACTGGTAAGGTACACATCAATTACATGTATATCGAATATACCTTTAGTGTTGCCGGCCATCTTATCCGATAAGTATTTGGGGCAGTTCCGCTTCCAGTGACCCTTCCCCTTGCAGTAAAAGCACTCAGTCTCAGGCTTGGGTCCATTCTTTGACTTCTTCCCGGCAACTGGCTTACCAGGCGCGGCAACCTCTTTGCCGTCCTTCTTGAAGTTCTTCTTACCCTTGCCCTTCTTCAACTTAGTGGTCTTATTGACCATCAACACTTGATGTTCTTTCTTGATTTCAACCTCTGCTGACTTTAGCATAGAAAATACTTCAGGAATGGTCTTTACCATCCCCTGCATATTGTAGTTCATCACAAAGCTCTTGTAGCTTGGTGGGAGCGACTGAAGGATTCTGTCAATGACTGCCTCATCAGGGAGGTTAATATTCAGCTGGGTCATACGGTTGTGCAACCCAGACATCTTGAGTATGTGCTCACTGACAGAACTATTTTCCTCCATCTTACAACTATAGAACTTGTCGGAGATGTCATATCTCTCGACCCGGGCATGAGCTTGGAAAACTAGTTTCAGCTCCTCGAACATCTCATATGCTCCGTGATGCTCAAAACGCTTTTGGACCCCCGGTTCTAAACTGTAAAGCATGCCGCACTGAACGAGGGAGTAATCATCAGCACGAGACTGCCAAGCATTCATAATGTCTTGGTTCTCTGGGACGGGAGCGTCACCTAGCGGTCCTTCTAGGACATATTGTTTCCTGGCAGCTATGAGGATGATCCTCAGGTTCCGGACCCAGTCCGTATAGTTGCTGCCATCATCTTTCAGCTTGGTTTTCTCTAGGAACGCGTTGAAGTTCATGTTGACATGTGCGTTGGCCATTTGATCTACAAGACATATTTGCAAAGGTTTTAGACTAAGTTCATGATAATTAAGTTCTAATCAAATTATGAACTCCCACTCAGATTAGACATCCCTCTAGTCATCTAAGTGTTACACGATCCGAGTCGACTAGCCCGTGTCCGATCATCACGTGAGATGGACTAGTCATCATCGGTGAACATTCTCATGTTGATCGTATCTTCCATACGACTCGTGTTCGACCTTTCGGTCTCCGTGTTCCGAGGCCATGTCTGTACATGCTAGGCTCGTCAAGTTAACCCTAAGTGTTTTGCTGTGTAAAATTGTCTTACACCCGTTGTATGTGAACGTAAGAATCCATCACACCCGATCATCACGTGGTGCTTAGAAGCGACGAACTTTAGCAACGGTGCACAGTTAGGGGAGAACACTTCTTGAAATTGTTGTAAGGGATCATCTTATTTACTACCGTCGTCCTAAGTAAACAAGATGCATAAAACATAATAAACATCACATGCAATTATATAAAGTAGTGACATGATATGGCCAATATCATATAGCTCCTTTGATCTTCATCTTCGGGGCTCCATGATCATCTTGTCACCGGCATGACACCATGATCTCCATCATCGTGTCTTCATGAAGTTGTCACGCCAACGACTACTTCTACTTCTATGACTAACGCGTTTAGCAATAAAGTAAAGTAAGTTACATGGCGTTCTTCAATGACACGCAGGTCATACAAAAATAAAGACAACTCCTATGGCTCCTGCCGGTTGTCATACTCATCGACATGCAAGTCGTGAATCCTATTACAAAGAACATGATCTCATACATCACAATTCATCATTCATCACAACTTCTGGCCATATCACATCACATGATCAATCGCTGCAAAAACAAGTTAGACGTCCTCCAATTGTTGTTGCATCTTTTACGTGGCTGCAATTGGGTTCTAGCAAGAACGTTTTCTTACCTACGAATAACCACAACGTGATTTTGTCAACTTCTATTTACCCTTCATAAGGACCCTTTTCATCGAATCCGCTCCAACTAAAGTGGGAGAGACAGACACCCGCCAGCCACCTTATGCAACTAGTGCATGTCAATCGGTGGAACCGGTCTCACGTAAGCGTACGTGTAAGGTTGGTCCGGGCCGCTTCATCCCACAATGCCGTTGAAGAAAGAAAAGACTAGTAGTGGCAAGTAAGTTGACAAGATCCACGCCCACAACAAAATTGTGTTCTACTCGTGCAAAGAGAACTACGCATAGACCTAGCTCATGATGCCACTGTTGGGGAACGTTGCAGAAAATTAAAAATTTTCCTACGGTTTCACCAAGATCCATCTATGAGTTCATCTAAGCAACGAGTCAAGGGGAAGAGTTTGCATCTACATACCACTTGTAGATCGAGTGCGGAAGCGTTCAAGGGGATGGTGATGATGGAGTCGTACTCGACGTGATTGGGATCACCGATGACCAAGTGCTGAACGGACAGCACCTCCGCGTTCAACACACGTACGGGACGGACGACGTCTCCTCCGTCTTGATCCAGCAAGGAGGAAGGAGAGGTTGAGGAAGGTAGCTCCAAGGGCAGCACGACGGCGTGGTGTAGTTGGTGCAGCAGTACTCCGACAGAGCTTCGCCAAGCACGTACGGAGGAG
Source organism: Triticum dicoccoides (assembly GCF_002162155.2). Taxonomy (NCBI): domain Eukaryota; kingdom Viridiplantae; phylum Streptophyta; class Magnoliopsida; order Poales; family Poaceae; genus Triticum; species Triticum dicoccoides. The sequence continues at coordinate 603,948,882 of NC_041384.1, forward strand.
GAGAGGTGTTGGGGAGGGGAGGGGCTGCGCCTTAAGTTGTGTCCAGCAGCCCTCCCCTCACCCCTCTATATATAGGAGGAGAGGGGCAAGGGGGCCGGCCCTCTAGGGGAAACCCTAGAGGGGGCGGCGGCCAAAGGGTGGGGGGCTTGCCCCCCAAGCAAGGGGGTTGCGCCCCCTTTAGGGTTTCCCCCCCAACCCTAGGCGCATGGGCCCAAGGGGGGCGCGCCAAGCCCACTAGGGGATGGCTGCTATCCCTACGCAGCCCAAGTGGCCCTCCGGGAGGGGTGGTCCCTCCCGGTGGGACCCCGGAACCTCTCCGGTGGTCCCAGTACAATACCGGTATGACCCCGAAACTTTCCGGTGTCCGTTTAACAACTTCCCATATATAAAACTTTACCTCCGGACCATTTCGAAACTCCTCGTGACGTCCGGGATCTCATACGGGACTCCGAACAACATTCGGTGATCACATACTTGTCTTCCTGATAACCCTAGCGTCACCGAACCTTAAGTGTGTAGACCCTACGGGTTCGGGAGACATGCAGACATGACCGAGACTCTCCGGTCAATAACCAACAGCGGGATCTGGATACCCATGTTGGCTCCCACATGCTCCTCGATGATGTCGGATGAACCACGATGTCGAGGATTCGATCAAACCCCGTATACAATTCCCTTTGTCAATCGGTACGTTACTTGCCCGAGACCCGATCGTCGGCATCCCAATACCTTGTTTAGTCTCGTTACCGGCAAGTCACTTTACTCGTACCGTAATGCATGATCCCGTGATCAACCACTTGTTCACTTTGAGCTCATTATGATGATGCATTACCGAGTGGGCCCAGAGATACCTCTCCGTCATACGGAGTGACAAATCCCAGTCTCGATCCGTGTCAACCCAACAGACACTTTCGGAGATACCTGTAGTGTACCTTTATAATCACCCAGTTACGTTGTGACGTTTGATACACCCAAAGCACTCCTACGATATCCGGGAGTTACACGATCTCATGGTCGAAGGAAGAGATACTTGACATTGGAAAAGCTCTAGCAAACGAACTAACCGACCTTTGTGCTATGCTTAGGATTGGGTCTTGTCCATCACATCATTCTCCTAATGATGTGATCCCGTTATCAACGACATCCAATGTCCATATCCAAGAAACCATGACTATCTGTTGATCACAACGAGCTAGTCAACTAGAGGCTCACTAGGGACATATTGTGGTCTATGTATTCACACGTGTATTACGATTTCCGGATAATACAGTTATAGCATGAATAAAAGACTATTATCATGAACAAAGAAATATAATAATAATACTTTTATTGTTGCCTCTAGGGCATATTTCCAACACTTGATTGTTTCTTGGGTTGAGGCTCTGACTTTTGACATTGGAGCTCTCTTTGCAGGAGCCTTCTTCAGAAGGCTCGGCTTTGTGGCAGCAACAACATACTCTTTCTTCAGCACCTTCTTCTTGGAGGTCGCTTCCTCTTCAATCACAAAATCTTCATCCTCATATTCAGATGTTCTTTTCTTCCTGTTCCTGATAGTTGCCTTAGGCAAATTGCTGGGAGTGCTCCTACTCCCCTCATCATAGCTGCCAGAGGGACTACTGCCCTCACTGAGGTTGAGCTGTTCTTTAGACTTGTTCTGATTGTCACTTGCCTCTGACATAGCTAAAACTGAGCCTGTGAATAGTTGGGCGTGGATAGAGTAGATGAGCATCACAAATTACAACTTGTTTTTGCAAAAATTGAAACAAAAAATTAACTTTAGTTTTCTGAAGAAAGCCTTTCAGAGCTACCGATTTGACTAACTCGATGACATCGAAGCACTATCAGAGTCTAAACATGTAGTTTCGGTCAAACCGATATGCAGTTTGGTGACTCTGAGATGCTAGGGTTTCATAGAGAAAGTGATTTCGGTCTTACCTATCAGTACACTTCGGTCAGACCGAGTTGGCCAATCGGTGTGACCGAGATCCTGAGATCGGTCGGTCCGAGCCTAACCCTAAGTTTTTGCATCAAATCTATTCTAAGGGCTGTTTGTTGGATAGGTTGATCTCATACATGGGAGGAATAAAGACATTATACATTGTGCAAGAATCAGATCAACGGAAAGCATAAAGGGTCAAATCTGTACCCTAACTTGGCGATGGATTTGCTACGGCGGCAACGACGGTGATGATTCTGTTGACGGCGGTGGAAACCAGCGGCAGAGGGTCACAGGCAACGATCCGGAGACCAAGGGGGCGGCGGTGCTGGGAGGTGCGGTCGAGTGTGTTTGAAGGAATTTCCAAAACTTCAACCCGTGGTATATAGACCCAGACATTGTCGGTGGCGCCGAGTGGAACGGCTCGGTGGCACTGAGATGCAAAACTGTTGGCAGTTGCTACAACTCAGTGTGACCGAATCGTTCTAATCGGTGGCACCGAGATGAAAACCTAGATCAACTTGTTGATCTCGGTGAGACCGAGTTGGATAGGTCGGTTAGACCGAAAATCATTAAGAGGTTTTGGAAGTTAAGCCCTTGACAGATCGGTGGCTCTAAGTGCTCCTCACCCGGTGGGTCCAAAAGTGACTTGTCCAAACTTTGTGATGTAGCATGGATAGAGTTTGAGACGAGAAAAAGCATAGATAGCTAGAGGAAGTACATAGGCATTCTTGTCCATCCATTTGGCAAAAGAAAACCAAACAATCAAAACAACAAATGGATGTCCTCGAATGGAGAAAATTATGCAACCAACATGCTGACACAATAAGATAGCAAATAAAACATGTGACAAAGCATGCACATACACTCTAGCATCTATCAAGCAATTGTCGATGACTAGGTCATCTATATATGAGCATATTGACTTAGGAGTCAAATGAGAACATTTGATCATAGGTCATACTCATCATTTAAGCACAAGTGGGGCTACCAATTTTAGATAAAGCATTGTTGTGTTCACATCATTAGAGTTGCTTTATCTCAATTTTTAGAGCAACGCTCTCCCTAGATGTGATATCCCCCCTAAGAGGGATGAACTAACCTTGGGTTTTTTACATGATGACTTCATGTAGATGTTGAAGATATGGACGCTCAATGTTGATAGAGATCATTTGGAGCAATCCATTGGAGCGAGTTGCACTTCCAATACCTACATGGGTTAGTTCCACAAGGAACACACAAGGATATCGATAGACATAGAGTGAAACACGCAAATGATGATGTCCATGAAAGCATTTGGTTACCTTGTCCCTTGTCTTGCCAACAAGAGGGTTTGTGACTCCATGAACTAGTGCAAGATATGAAAGTTGATCACAGTTTTCCTTGCCAAAAGGAATATGAGTGAAGTATGTTGGCGGGGTCACCCTCAAGAGCTCTCTAGTTTCTTCATTGTGATCCACATCAACTTGATTGGAATCCTTGGAATTGTAGTCGTACTTGATGTAGTGGAACCTGATGTAGTTTTGGGAACCCACTTGACCATAGCCTTAGGAGCTTCTTCAAATGAGTCAATATCTTCTTGAAGCTTGTCCTTGTCTTTTAGCTTGTGGTCTTGTGGTGGAAGATCATCTTGAGCTTGTGTTCCTTTGAAAAAAGTGGGGTCATACTTCTCTTTTTGAGGAACAAACTTCGTCTTGGGATTTCGCTATAATTCCCACTCAACTCCATTGGCATTGAACTTTCGTTCAAAACCAACACCTTGATTCTTCCGGTGCCTTCCTTGCTTGCGTACAATTTCCACAAATTGCTTACTTCCGGAAAGGCTCTTGTAAACACCTTTCGCTATAATTCCCTTCAATAAGCTATTTTCTTGCTCAAGTGTGAATTGGCTAAGAGAATCATTAGTTTAATCAAGAGAACTACTAGAAGCAACAATATTGGATTTAACATGGTTATTGTTACTACTAGAAGAAGAATCTTTCTTGTTCTGATTGCTATATTTACTTGTGGCATATAAGTAGACAAGAGTAAATGCTTGGCAATGTAAGAAGAACTCTTATACGTCCATTTTGCATCATGCTTTTATATTGATATTTATTGCATTATGGGCTTTTATTACACATTATGTCACAATACTTAAGCCTATTCTCTCTTATTTACAAGGTTTACATGAAGAGGGATAACGCCGGCAGCTGGAATTCTAGGCTGAAAAAGGAGCAAATATTAGAGACCCATTCTGCACAACTCCAAAATTCCTGAAACTTCACGGGAGCACATTTCAGTATATATAAAAAATATTAGGTGAAGGAAGTACCAGAGGGGAGTCACCCACCATCCACGAGGGTAGGGGCGCGCCCCCTGCCTCGTGGGCCCTCTGGCAGCCCTCTGATGCCCATCTTATGCTATATGAGGGCTTTCGTCCAGGAAAAAAATCATAAGCAAGCTTACAGGACGAAACTCCGCCGCCACGAGGCGGAACCTTGGCGGAACCAATCTAGGGCTCCGGCGGAGCTGTTCTGTCGGGGAAACTTCCCTCCGGGAGGGGGAAATCATCACCGTTGTCATCACCATCGATCCTCTCATCAGGAGGGGGTCAATCTCCATCAACATCTTCACCAGCACTATCTCATCTCAAACCCTAGTTCATCTCTTGTATCCAATCTTTGTCCCAAAGCCTCAGATTGGTACCTATGGGTTGCTAGTAGTGTTGATTACTCCTTGTAGTAGATGCTAGTTGGTTTATTCGGTGGAAGATCATATGTTCAGATCCTTTATGCATATTAATACCCCTCTAATTATGAACATGAATATGATTTGTGAGTAGTTACGTTTGTTCCTGAGGACATGGGAGAAGTCTTGCTATAAGTAGTCATGTGAATTTGGTATTCGTTCGATATTTTGATGAGATGTATGTTGTTTTTCCTCTAGTGGTGTCATGTGAACGTCGACTACGTGACATTTCACCATTGCTTGGGCCTAGAGGAAGGCATTGGGGGAGTAATAAGTATATGATGGGTTGCTAGAGTGACAGAAGCTTAAACCCTAGTTTATGAGTTGCTTCGTAAGGGGGTTGATTTGGATCCATATGTTTCATGCTATGGTTCACTACAAAAAAAGACACATTCGTGACATTTTGGGCCAAACGAATTTTTTTCTGTCATACTTATGACACTTCTATGACAATAATTGTGACAAAACATGGTATCATCATAGATGTGGTGGGGTCCTACTTCTATGACAAAAAATCATGACAGGAAATGGGCTTTCCGTCCTGGGCGGGCCGGAGACGCAGCTGCATGACATTCTTTGGGCCGTCCATGACGGAAAAAACCGTGGTAGAAGCAAGGGCAAGGAAAATATCGGGGTGTTCCCGGTTACGGTGGGTGGTCGGGGCCAAGCGATGTGTGATACGTCTCCAATGTATCTATAATTTTTTATTGTTCCATGCTATATTATATCCTGTTTTGGACATTATTGGGCTTTATTATACACTTCTATATTATTTTTGGGACTAACCTATTAACCGGAGGCCCAGCCCAGAATTGCTGTTTTTTGCCTATTTCAGAGTTCCGCAGAAAAAGAATATCAAACGGAATCCAAACGGAATGAAACCTTCGGGAACGTGATTTTCGAAACATACATGATCCAGAGGACTTGGACCCTACATCAAGAAAGCAACCAGGAGGGCACGAGGTAGGGGGCGCGCCTACCCCCCCAGGCGCGCCCTCCACCCTCGTGGGGCCCACATTGCTCCACCGACGTACTTCCTCCTCCTATATATACCTACGTACCCCCAAACTACCAGATACGGAGCCAAAACCCTAATTCCACCGTCGTAACTTTCTGTACCCATGAGATCCCATCTTGGGGCCTTTTACGGACCTCCGCCGGAGGGGGCATCGATCACGGAGGGCTTCTACATCAACACCATAGCCTCTCTGATGAAGTGTGAGTAGTTTAATTCAGACCTTCGGGTCCATAGTTATTAGCTAGATGGCTTCTTCTCTCATTTTGGATCTCAATACAAAGTTCTCCCCCTCTCTTGTGGATATCTATTCGATGTAATCTTCTTTTGCAGTGTGTTTGTCGAGACCGATGAATTATGGGTTTATGATCAAGTTTATCTATGAACAATATTTGAATCTTCTTTGAATTCTTTTATGTATGATTGGTTATCTTTGCAACTCTCTTCAAATTATCAGTTTGGTTTGGCCTACTAGATTGATCTTTCTTGCAATGGGAAGTGCTTAGCTTTAGTTTCAATCTTGCGGTGTTCTTTCCCAGTGACAGTAGGGGCAGCAAGGCACGTATTGTATTGTTGCCATAGAGGATAACAAGATGGGGTTTATTTCATATTGCATGAGTTTATCCCTCTACATCATGTCATCTTGCTTAAAGCGTTACTCTGTTCTTTTGAACTTAATACTCTAGATGCATGATGGATAGCGGTCGATGTGTGGAGTAATAGTAGTAGATGCAGGCAGGAGTCGGTCTACTTGTCTCGAACGTGATGCCTATATACATGATCATACCTAGATATTCTCATAACTATGCTCAATTCTGTCAAATTGCTCAACAGTAATTTGTTTACCCACCGTAATACTTATGCTCTCGAGAGAAGCCACTAGTGAAACCTATGGCCCGCAGGTCTATTTTCCATCATATTAATCTTCTGTCAACAAGCTATTTCCTTTTTCGTTTATTTTGATTTCTTTACTTCGCATATTTATCATAAAAATACCAAAAATATTATCTTATCATATCTATCAGATCTCACTTTCGTAAGTGAACGTGAAGGGATTGACAACCCCTTTATTGCGTTGGTTGCGAGGATTTTATTTGTTTGTGTAGGTGCGAGGGACTCGTGCGTGGCCTCCTACTGGATTGATACCTTGGTTCTCAAAAACTGAGGGAAATACTTACGCTACTTTGCTGCATCACCGTTTCCTCCTCAAGGGAAAACCAACGCAGTGCTCAAGAGGTAGCAAGAAGGATTTCTGGCGCCGTTGCCGGGGAGTCTACGCAAAAGTCAACATACCAAGTACCCATCACAAACCCTTATCTCCTGCATTACATTATTTTCTATTTTCCTCTCATTTTCCTCTCCCCCACTTCACCCTTGCCGTTTTATTCGCCCTCTCTCTCTGTCCTCCTTCTCTTTCTCTATTTGCCTCTTTTTGTGTGTTTCTTGTTTGCTTGTGTGTTGGATTGCTTGCTTGTCGTTATGGCTAGTCCCCTATCTTCTCCGTTGTCTCCCCAAAATGAAGTTCTTAATTTTAAGCAAAGGAAAGGAGAAAATCTAAAAGACACTTGGTATAGAATTTGCAATGCTCAAAATAGATCTACCAGAAAGCAATATACTTCCGTTCTTCTCCGCAATTTTTATGTTGGCACTACTCCTTGGCACAAATATGTCCTTGATACCATTACCGGAGGGAATTTCTTGGGTAGCCACACTTTTGATTCCTATAATTCTATGATAGATTTGTTTGGCTCACCCCCTGTTTTGGTTAATGGAACTATGTTAACTTTGGTGCATGTAATGCAAAAACTTGAAATTATTGAAAATAAAGTTGCTACCATAGAGTTAATTGAAAATTTGGATAAAAAGATCCACAACCAAATTACTCAATATTGATCTAAAGTAGGAGTCACTTTGAAAAATATTAAGGATAAGGAACCCATAGTTAATGAAAGAATAAATCAGGATTCCACTAGAATCGATAAACTTGAGGGTATCATTACCAACTTGGGAACCACTTTTTCTTCAATAAAGAATACTCCAAGTACTCCAACTAAAATTACCAAGCTTATGTATGTTCCTAAAAATAAGGTTGAATCCTCTAGCAAGGAAACTACGGATCTCAAATCTATAAGTATTCATCCCAATCTTTTTGCTATCATTAAAGAACCGTTTGCTACTAATGATTGTTTCGATTTTGTGCCTAGAAGTTTGATAATTGATAAAAGGAAGGAAACTCTTAAGGGTGATAGATGTCTCATTAAAGAATTACCAACTAAAGATACCTAGATCTATCCTTGCTTTTATACCTAGCTAGGGGTGTTAAACGATAGCGCTTGTTGGGAGGCAACCCAATTTTCTTTTTATTCCTTGCTTTTTGCTCCTGTTTAGTAATAAATAATTTATCTAGCCTCTATTTTGGTTGTGTTTTTTGTGTTTAATTAGTGTTTGTGCCAAGTAGAACTGTTGGGAAGACTTGGGGAAAGTCTTTTTAATCTTGCTGTAAAAAACAGAAACTTTAGCGCTCACGAGAATTGCTGCCATTTTTATTTGGAAAGGAACATTAGGGCAAACCCCCTACTGTGAGTCATTTTTCATTAATAAACAAAGGTATAAAAGTACATAGAATTGGTTGATGGGGGGACAACCAAAGGAAAGCTATCTAATAAGAAAGTAAAGGGAAACTATGGAAAAGATAAAAAGTGGAAATTAAATATTGTCTATCCAAGAGGACATGCCCTCTTTCAGAGTAGGTCTAGCCCTTAACATGGTCATTTTGAAATTTCTTGCATTCATTTATTGAGCATGGTATTCCTTCAAAAATCATCCCATTTCTCTGATTCCATATGCTCCAGCATCCTAGTATCATGGTTTCCATAAAGTGATCAATTTTGTATCTGTGGTTGGCATAAATAATCATATTGTTGATGTCCAGATCCAAATTCCATTCAAAGCCAATGTTCCACCAAAACCCTTGACTAAATGGACATGTAAACAGGAGATGAGTCATGTCTTCCATGTCATCATTATTGCATAATACACATACTGTGGAATCCAGATGCATGCTTTTTCTGACGAAAAGATCACACGTATTTATTCTGTCATTGAGCATTAACCGGCAGAAGAATTTGTGTCCTGGTAAGCAACATGATTTCCATATCCATTTGAAAGTGTCAGCAGCAACCTCACCATTCATTAGATATCTATAGATCTTCTCGGTAATGTTCTTGTTATTGCCCCAGTTGAAATGCCACGTGTCCTTATCATAGATGATTCTGATACTATTTAAATCATCTGATAACAAATGGAACTGCTAGTGGGCTTGGATGGATAAAGGTAGTTGAAATAAGCTATAATAATTATCCAATTCTTTGGCCTCTTTGATCGATATGTTTTCTTTTTGGGTAAAAGAATGTAGCTCAGGGAACTTTATTTTCATAATGTCACCATTCCAATTGTCTTCCCAAAGCATATTAGTGCTCCCACACTTGATGTCACAAGTAGTCATATCTCCAAAAGGTCAAACATTTTCATGCAGTCTTTCCACCAAAAGGAGCCTTTGTTCCTGTTAGAGTGTGGGACCTCATTATTATGATAGTGGGATTCCCAAATTAATTTAACCCAAGGGACATCAACCTTGTTGTAGAATTTGAAGAGGTGCTTGATAAGGAGTGCTTTATTTTGTTCTCTTAAATTCAAAACCCCAAGCCCTCCTTGTTGTTTGGGTTTGCATATCATCTCCCAGCTGGCCAGACATTTGCCTCCTTTATTGATTTCATTCCCATACCAGAGGAAGTTTTTGCTTGATTTATCCACATGATCCAGAATGGTAACATGAACTTTAAGGGAGCACATAGCAAATATTGGCATGGATGCAACAACAGAGTTGATATAAGTGAGTCTACCAGAATGGTTCGTGAATCTAGCAACCCCTGAGAGTCTCTTGTCAATTCTTGATATAACTGGGATGAGGTCTTGAATAGAAGGCTTGGTGGTGCCCATAGGTAGTCCCAAATATGTAAAAGGGAGGCTTTCAGCTTTGCATCCAAAAGAGGTTGCAAGTCTGGTGTCTGTTTGTTGGTCAATATTAATTGGTATCATGGAGGATTTACTGAAATTGACAAATAGACCAGTGGATACACTGAAGAGGTTAAGGAGATATTTAAGGTGATTGAGTTGTTCCTCATTAGCAGGCATGATCATTAGAGTATCATCAGCATATTGTATAATTGGGTAATCCAGTCCATATGCCTGATTGATGGGGAGTGAAAGTTCACCATTTGCCCAAGCAGCATTAATAACTGACTGTAGGAGATTAGCAACAAAGATATAAAGAAGTGGAGAATGAGGATCTCCTTGCCTGACTCCTCTTTTACATATGATTTTTTTCCTATGCTACTTAGTTAATTCTTTTTGCAGATGATTAATAGATAAATTCCTCATGTCCAGCAATTTATTTTAGAATTTTTGGGGTTCTAGAACTTGCGTTAGCTACATATTACTACATATTGTTCTATTTTTGACCGATTCTGTTTTTTTGTGTGCTGTTTGCTTATTTTGATGAATCTATGGCTAGTAAAATAGTTTATAAACCATATAGAAGTTGGAATACAGTAGGTTTAACACCAATATAAATAAAGAATGAGTTCATTACAGTACCTTGAAGTGGTGTTTTGTTTTCTTTCGCTAACGGAGCTCACGAGATTTTCTACTTTAAGTTTTGTGTTGTGAAGTTTTCAAGTTTTGGGTAAAAGATTTGATGGATTATGGAACAAGGAGTGGCAAGAGCCTAATATTGGGTATGCCCATGGCACCCCAAGATAATCTAAGGACACCTAAAAGCCCAAGCTTTGGGATGCCCCAGAAGGCATCCCCTCTTTCGTCTACTTCCATCGGTAACTTTACTTGGAGCTATATTTTTATTTACCACATGATATGTGTTTTGCTTGGATTGTCTTGTATTATTTGAGTCTTTATTTGTTAGTTTTCCACAATCATCCTTGCTGTACACACCTTTTGAGAGAGACACACATGATTCGGAAATTGTTAGAATACTCTATGTGCTTCACTTATATCTTTTGAGTTATAAGTTTTTGCTCTAGTGCTTCACTTATATCTTTTAGGGCACGGTGGTGGATTTGTTTTATAGAAACTATTGTTCTCTCATGCTTCACTTAGATTATTTTGAGAGTCCTACAAAACAGCATGGTAATTTGCTTTAATTATGTTAGGCATTCAAGATTAATATTTTTTTTTCTTATGAGTGTGTTGAATACTATGAGAAGTTTGCTACTTGATAATTGTTTGGAGATATGTAGATGGTGATATTAGAGTCGTGCTAGTTGAGTAGTTGTGAATTTGAGAAATGCTTGTGTTGAAGTTTGTGATTCCCGTAGCATGCACGTATGGTGAACCGTTATGTGAAGAAGTTGGAGCATGAATTATTTATTGATTGTCTTCCTTATGAGTGGCGGTCGGGGACGAGCGATGGTCTTTTCCTACCAATCTATCCCCCTAGGAGCATGCGCGTAGTACTTTGCTTCGATAACTAATAGATTTTTGCAATAAGTATGTGAGTTCTTTATGACTAAAGTTGGGTCCATGGATTATACGCACTCTCACCCTTCCACCATTGCTAGCCTCTCTAATACCGCGCACCTTTCGCCGGTATCATACACCCACCATATACCTTCCTCAAAACAGCCACCATACCTACCTATCATGGCATTTCCATAGCCATTCCGAGATATATTGCCATGCAACTTTCCACCGTTCTGTTTACTATGACACGCTCCATCATTGTCATATTGCTTTGCATGATCATGTAGTTGACATTTTAGTTGTGGCAAAGCCACCGTTCATAATTCCTTTGTACAAGTCACTCATGCATCATTTCTATCCCGGTATACCGCCGGAGGCATTCATATAGAGTCATACTTTGTTCTAGTATTGAGTTGTAATCATTGAGTTGTAAATAAATAGAAGTGTGATGATCATCATTCATAGAGTATTGTCCCCAAAAAAGGAGAAAGGCCAAAAAAAGAAGGCCCAAAAAATATATAAAAAGGGACAATACTACTATCCTTTTTCCACACTTGTGCTTCAAAGTAGCACCATGATCTTCATGATAGAGAGTCTCCTATGTTATCACTTTCATATACTAGTGGGATTTTTTCATTATATAACTTGGCTTGTATATTCCAGTAACGGGCTTCCTCAAAATGCCCTAGGCCTTCGTGAGCAAGCGAGTTGGATGCACACCCACTTAGTTCTTTTTGTTGAGCTTTCATATACTTATAGCTCTAGTGAATCCGTTGCATGGCAATCCCTACTCACTCACATTGATATCTATTAGTGGGAATCTCCATAGCCCGTTGATACGCCTAGTTGATGTGAGACTATCTTCTCCCTTTTTGTCTTCTCCACAACCACCATTCTATTCCACATATAGTGCTATGTCCATGGCTCACGCTCATGTATTGCGTGAAGATTGAAAAAGTTTGAGAACGCCAAAAGTATGAAACAATTGCTTGGCTTGTCATCGGGGTTGTGCATGATTTAAATACTTTGTGTGGTGAAGATGGAGCATAGCCAGACTATATGATTTTGTAGGGATAACTTTCTTTGGCCATGTTATTTTGAAGAGACATAATTGCTTAGTTAGTATGCTTGAAGTATTATTATTTCAATGTCAATATTGAACTTTTGTCTTGAATCTTTCGGATCTGAATATTCATACCACAATTAAGAGAATTACATTGAAATTATGCCAAGTAGCATTCCACATCAATAATTCTGTTTTGATCATTTACCTACTCGAGGACAAGCAGGAATTAAGCTTGGGGATGCTTGATATGTCTCCAACGTATCTACAAATTTTATTGTTCCATTCTATATTATATCCTGTTTTGGACATTATTGGGCTTTATTATACACTTTTATATTATTTTTGGGACTAACCTATTAACCAGAGGCCCAACCCAGAATTGTTGTTTTTTGCCTACTTTAGAGTTTCGCAGAAAAAGAATATCAAACGGAGTCCAAACGGAATGAAACCTTCGGGAACGTGATTTTCGGAACGGACATGATCCAGAGGACTTGGACCCTATGTCAAGAAAGCAACCAGGAGGGCACGAGGTAGGGGGCGCGCCTACCCCCCAAGGCGCGCCCTCCGCCCTCATGGGTCCCATGTTGCTCCACCGATGTACTTCTTCCTCCTATATATACCTACGTACCCCCAAACTACCAGATACGGAGCCAAAACCCTAATTCCACCGCCGTAACTTTCTGTACCCGTGAGATCCCATCTTGGGGCCTTTCCTGGAGCTCCACCGGAGGAGGCATCGATCATGGAGTGCTTCTACATCAACACCATAGCCTCTCCAATGAAGTGTGAGTAGTTTACTTCAGACCTTCGGGTCCATAGTTATTAGCTAGATTGCTTCTTCTCTCTTTTTGGATCTCAATACAAAGTTCTCCCCCTCTCTTGTGGAGATCTATTCGATCTAATCTTCTTTTGCGGTGTGTTTGTTGAGATCGATGAATTGTGAGTCTATGATCAAGTTTATCTATGAAAAATATTTGAATCTTATCTAAATTCTTTTATGTATGATTGGTTATCTTTGCAAGTCTCTTCGAATTATCAGTTTGGTTTGGCCTGCTAGATTGATCTTTCTTGCAATGGGAGAAGTGCTTAGCTTTGGGTTCAATCTTGCGGTGTCCTTTCCCAGTGACAGTAGGGGCAGCAAGGCACGTATTGTATTGTTGCCATCAAGGATAACAAGATGGGGTTTATTTCATATTGCATGAGTTTATCCCTCTACATCATGTCATCTTTCTTAAAGTGTTACTATGTTCTTTTGAACTTAATACTCTAGATGCATGCTGGATAGCGGTCGATGTGTGGAGTAATAGTAGTAGATGCAGGCAGGAGTCGGTCTACTTATCTCGGACGTGATTCCTATATGCATGTTCATACCTAGATATTCTCATAACTATGCTCAATTCTGTCAATTGCTCAACAGTAATTTGTTTACCCACCGTAATACTTATGCTCTCAAGATAAGCCACTAGTGAAACCTATGGCCCCGGGGTCTATTTTCCATCATATTAATCTTCCGTCAATAAGCTATTTCCTTTTTTGTTTATTTTGCTTTCTTTACTTTGCATCTTTATCATAAAAATACCAAAAATATTATCTTATCATATCTATCAGATCTCACTTTTGTAAGTGACCGTGAAGGGATTGACAACCCCTTTATTGCGTTGGTTGCGAGGATTTTATTTGTTTGTGTAGGTGCGAGGGACTCGTGCGTGGCCTCCTACTGGATTGATACCTTGGTTCTCAAAAACTGAGGGAAATACTTACGCTACTTTGCTGCATCACCCTTTCCTCTTCAAGGGAAAACCAACGCAGTGCTCAAGAGGTAGCAATGCGCGTTTCTCCCGTACACGCACGCGCGTGGGTGCGAGGCGTTGTGCTTTAATTGAACCCGAGCGAGGCGTTGGGCTCTAACTGAACCCGAGTGATTGCACTGCAGGCTACGTGTTATTGAACCCGAGCGATCGATCGATGGCTGTTAACTGAACCCGATCGAGCGATTCCTTCGCTACTGCTGCTAACTGAAGCCGATCGATGCTGCCTCTGGATGAACAGTGAGCGTTTCTGGGGGGTTTCGATGAACAGTTCCTGGTGGGGGTGGATGAACAGGACCCCATGGTGTTGCCTCTGGATGAACATGACCCCGATCGATCGAGCCGGTTGGGGCTGGATGAACAGGACCCTGTGGAGGGCTGGATGAATAGGACCACCCCGTGGAGGGCAGGATAAATAGTAGATGGTGGAGGGCTGGATGAACAGTAGCCCATGGAGGGGTGGTTGAACAGGAGTCCGTGGAGAGGGTTGGTTGAACAGTACCTAGTGGAGTAGTGCGCGGTGGACTCTGGATGTACAGGAGCCCGTGGATGAACAGTCACAGGTGGAGGCTGGAGGAGGTCGACGGTGGATGAACAGTAGCCCGTGGAGGCTGGAGGGGGTCGGCGGTGGAGATGAACAGTATCCCGTGGAGTCCCGTTTTGCGGTACGCCACACCCCTCCCAATGAACAGGACCCCTGTTTCGACCGTAGCGCTCCAACACAACTCCGTTTCCCCCGTTCTGCGGTACGCCACATTCCTCCCGATCAACAGGACCCCCGTTTCGACCATAGGAGGTCTGTTTCCTCCGTTTTGCGGTACGCCAGACCCCTCCTGATGAACAGGATCCTGTTTTGAACGTGGCTGGTCGAACACAAGGCCGTTTCCTCCATTCTGTGGTACGCCAGGCCTCGTTTCCATTGGCTGTTCCGTCCAAGCCCTCCCGATGAACACGACGACGCATTCCGTTCCGACCCAGCCAGTTGAATCCCCATGAACACGACGACGACGTAATTTCCCTGTTCTGACCCAGCCATGTACACGAGCCCTAGCCGTACGTATGCACGAGTAGGCGTTCGAGACCCTGCTCGTATGTACGTACATGGCCGTATTTTCTTTCTTGCACACTCGCCGTTGTACGTACGTGTACATGCTACGTGCGCGCCTCTACTACGACACGTGCACGCCTCTACATCGACTAGTATGTACGTACACGTTTGCGACCAGAATGACAATGCTACGTACGCTTCGACCAGGTGGGTCCCAACCGTCAGGCACTTCCTTGCGTGCGAAGATGTAGCTGGTGGGTCCCAGCTGTCAGGGGCGAATCATTTTTTTTGCCCGGGCGCACTTCCTTGCGTGTAGAGATGTACCTGGTGGGTCCCAGCAGTCAGGGGGAAATGCTTTTTTTTCACGAAATACGGTGGCCCATCTAGTGGGTCCCCGCTGTCAGGTGGAGGAATATTTATTTTGCGCGTAATAAGGAGGCACTTCCTTGCTGCTGCCGTGGACCCAGCTTTCAGCCTCTCCACGTACAGTCCATGTCCGATGGAAGTTGTTCCTTGACCACGTTGACCACGCCACATCGAGAGCACCAGGGCAGTGGATGACAATGAGGCCTAGGAAGGGGACGACGCAGAGCCAGGGAAGACGCGGCAGTGGAAGCCCGCACGGAGAGGAGTACGAGGGTTCACTGGTTCGGCTGCGGTGTGAAGCTGCCGTCGCCGCAGTGCCTGGCCAGCGGTGGGAATAGTAGGGGGCGGTGAGGCCTCCGCGGCAGCACAGCCGGCCATGGGAGGCAGGAGCATGCGGCACGACCGGCGCTGCTTTGGGTGGCTGGAGCAAGAAGACTAGAGGTTGAAGAAGCACTACAGCCGTTGGATGGACATCGTATGGTCACTGGAGCTAGAATCGTTCATATTGACTAAGTTGACAAAGCACTCCGTCCCCGTCAATTTAGTAGGCCCACAAGTCAGCCTCCCACCAAGGTGGGTCTCGACCAGAAGGGGGAGTATTCATTTGTTGGTGTGTAATAAGGAGGCACTTTCGATGGGTCCGAGCTAATAGCGGGGGGAACCTTTTTTTCACGCAATACGATGGCCCGTCCGGTGGGTCCCAGCAGTCAGGGGGAAACATTTTTTCGCAAAATACGGTGGCCCGTCTGGTGGGTCCCTGCTGTCAGGTGGAGGAATCATTATTTTACGAGTAATAAGGAGGCACTTCCTTGCTGCCGTCGTGGACCCAGCTGTCAGCCTCTCCACGTAGAGTCCACGTCCGATGGAAGCCGTTCCTTGACCATGTTGACCACGCCGCGCCGGGAGCACCAGGGCGGTGGACGACGGTGAGGCCTGGGAAGGAGATGAGGCGGAGTCGGGGAAGACACGGCAGTGGAAGCCCGCGCAGAGAGGAGTACGAGGGTTCACTGGTTCGGCTGCGGTGTGAGGCTACCATCGCTGCAGAATAACATGGGGTGTGGGTGAGTAGAGGGATGGCCTGGCCAGCGGTGGGAGTAGTAGGGGGCGGTGAGGCCTCCGCGGCATCACAGCCGGCCACGGGAGGCAGGAGCACGCGGCACGACCGGCGCTGCTTTGGGCGGCTGGAGCAAGAAGACCAGAGGTTGAAGAAGCACTGCGGCCGTTGGATGGACATCGTACGATCACTGCAGCTAGAATTGTTTTATTGACTAAGCTAACAAAGCCCTTGGTACGCGTCAACTTAGTAGGCCCACAGGTCAGCCTCCAAAACGGTGCGCCCAGATGTCAGGGGGAGGAATCATTTTTTGGGCGGCTAAAGCAAGAATATCCGAGATTGAAGAAGAAGCACGACATCCGTTGGATGGACATCCAACGGCCACAGCTGCCAGAACCGTGTGTTGTTGACAAAGCCTTGCACACGCGTGAACTTAGTTTTTTAGGGGACGCGTCAACTTAGAAGGCCCACAAGTGTGTGGCAGAGAACATATAGCCCATTTGCGATTTGTAAGAATGTGCAACCCATTTTTAAATTCTAATGGTATTTACTACAGCCCATTTATAGTTTGTTAAAAGTACATCCAATTTTCTAGCTAGGACAACGATTAATAATTTCAACCAACCGCTCAAAATAGAATTCAAAAAAAATTCCCACATTTTTATGGGATCCAAAATATTTTTATCTGAAATTTCTAGTCAGATTAAATATAATTTCAAAATAAAGTTATATTACGTTAAAATCCAATGAAATATTGCACGCGCAACAAGTAATGAAATTAAAATTTTCAAATTCCAAAAATAATATATTTTTTAAACTAATTACGCGTTTGGTG
Organism: Triticum dicoccoides; assembly: GCF_002162155.2. Classification (NCBI taxonomy): domain Eukaryota; kingdom Viridiplantae; phylum Streptophyta; class Magnoliopsida; order Poales; family Poaceae; genus Triticum; species Triticum dicoccoides. The sequence continues at coordinate 603,966,278 of NC_041384.1, forward strand.
CATTTTTTTATAGTTACTGCCCAGTTATTATAATTACATCCCATTTATTATTTCTTAAAGTCCATTTTCTTGTTAAGCCTAATGTATACCTCCTAGGAAAGTTTGCAGCCCAGCGGGGCGGAGAATAACAAGTTGAGCCAGATATTGTATACAACTGTCAGCCCAGTTGCATTGCTGATGTTGAAAAAAAGGCCTGTGTAGTACAGTACAACCTAACATGGCTACTCAGCCGACATTCAGCAACACCGGAAAGCCCCAAACAAGGCTTTTTTACAACTTTTTGAAGTCACTGAGCTCAATTAATAACTTAAGAAAAAAGTTAGATTACAGTGGAACCTAATTAAAAGCTACCACGAGCAAAGAAATAATTCAAACGGGTCCCACTTGTGCATGTGTGCGTGTGTGTGTGTGTGTGAGAGAGAGAGAGAACCATCGGTCGATCCTCGTAAATACATCTTTCAGCCATATGCATTGCTGATGCTCAGTAAAAACTTATATAGTTGACACTATCATATAGAACATCATAGCACACTGAACTTGCGTACAAAAATTTCACGCAGGTGGCACAATCAGGATGGAAGCAGTGGATCGCTACGGGTAGGGCTTTGTTGAAACCAACGAACTCGTACATAATGGTTCATCCCTTGAATGTTGTGCAAAGAAAGCAGACAAACAACACAATAAGTTCTGCTAGCACATTAAGTTGACGTACAACCCTTTCTAAAAAAAGTTCAGGTACAAAATTAGAACAGGTCACAATCAAATGTACTGGCACATCAGTGCTTCACACCCATAGCTTGGATTTAACTAGTATCTGACAAGATTCAGTTGTTACCTCAAATTAGAGCACATCCAGGCAGCCAGCGCTGCCTCTTCTCCCAAAGAAGCAGTAGCCTCCGCCACACGATGGAGTAGGCCCTGTGCCATCCATCGTTCCGAGCAACACGGGGAAAGTCTGACGTTGACTCCTATAATGGACGTCGTCGATGGACCTTGGCACTAGCGGCGGCGGCAGGACTTCAATTGATGGATTGACCACTTCTTCAACATGCATGAACACTCGATACAGGTACATCCCTAACGTGGTCTGCGGCGGCCTTGGTGGCGACGAATAGTAAAACCCCGGTTCCTACACCGGTATCTCAACACCAATCACCTTCGGTATGGTGGACGGCTTCTTCATCCACGCCATAACCGTCAGAGCCCAGCTGTCTGGAGGAACAAACATACTTACGAGCTCACCTCCAAGGTCGTTGATAAGCTCATTCATGGACTCACTGTTCCAAGCACGTCGAGGCATGCCGTGGAAGGTAAGCTTTGTTAAAAACTCAAGCTCAGAGGGCACTGAGCCCCATCCTGGGTGCCACCGATCAAATCTCACCCGCGCGCCATTGCAGAACAAACACCGGGAAGATTTGAACACACGACTATAGTCGAAAGTTGTCTGGAACCTGACGAAGAAATCAGCCGGTGGCGGACAGACTTCGACGAGCAAGTCACTTATTTGGATGCCATGCACAATGCCAAGAGCTTTGACAAGGTCGTCCGGCGAGAGGGGAGGCCGGTCGCCTTTGATGGTTACCATCAGCACTTTGCTGGCAAACTGGTCGTCAAGCGCCGCCATGCCACTGTTGAGCGACAGCACGCAGTGACCGAAGGCAGGACGGACTTCAGGATCTCCGGCTCGGAGATCCGCGTTGACCGGCGACATGATAGTGAGCTTGAGTATAGGGAGTACAGGAGGGGGGTCTGGGGGAACTGGAGTAGGAATCGAGATTCCAGAGGTGGGGGAGGGGGTGGGAGATTGGGGATGAAAAGGTAGCTTGAATTTCGAACACGCGCCAATATGCTCTCGGCATGCAAGCGCACGAAAACACCGGTGGCGCCCACATGTCGGCCTAAGAATCCTTATTCTTTCTTTTTGGGAGAGCCCGGCCTTTTTTTGAGGATCTTTTGAGAGCCCAGCCTGAGAGTCATAATTGACCTGTTTGGCATTGCGTTACTACTCGGCCCATATTCAACGACACCTCACTGGCCCAAACAAGTGTACATCATTGAAAAGACACTGAGCTCAAATTATATAACTTGAAAAAAGGAGATACACTCTGAACACTGGAGAATGGTGATGCCCTCATTTAGTCCACTAGTAGTTCGAGACAATAAACGGTTCTAAACAACGATATATACAACATTCAAACACTAACTAGTGACTACTACTGACATAAACAGCAAGACATGATAGTTCATAAGAAGTCTTGCTACACCACCAAAACGTACCCATATGCAGCACTCAGACTCTCGTGATCCAGACGAGAATGACATTCTAAACAGAGGCAACTATTACATAGTAAGAGTGACATAGACGAGGATGACCAAATGACAAGGAATATCCATAACAAAAGAAAGAACTACCCATCTAGAACAAGCAACAAAGATAACAAAGTCATTCAAAGAGATGATCCAACACCATCATAATTTGCAGCCCCGGTTCAGCAACCAATGATCCAGAGACACCAGTACTCCACCCTTTCTACGCAACAGCCCAATTACCTATCAACCTGAAGGCTTGAACCACATCACTGCCTGTCGTAATTGAGACATCCAAGGATCAAAGTTAATCTGGATTCCTTTGTCATTCTCACCTTCTTTTGGCTGCAGGCTGTATCATTGACAATCAGGTGAGTTTGCTCTCGAACTCCTAGGGCTCGCCGTGTAGACACAGTTTTCCATAGCAAACAGAGCCTCTCTGCCATCAAGGTCCTTGCCAATGGTGATCTCCTGGTTAATCGAATAATTGAGTCCAAGAAACAGAGAGTGTGAACCAAGGTTGTTTACCCGCCTCCAACTAAAAAATCCTGAAGGCCCCAACCAACTAGTATCCTTCTCATAGACATAACAACCACTGTCCGGATACTCACGTATTTCACGGTGCTTGTATACAGTGGGCTTTTTGCAATATAACTTTTCCAGGTCATGTGTCCGAATGATCATCAGTCTTTTGTCGTTGTCTGATCGAGCAAGTAACCAGTTGTGCTTCCCTATTTTTGGCAAAGGTGGTGTGATTACAAAGGGCAGTAACTGTAGGGACACTACATCATATCAAAAAGGACAAGTATTCTTAATGTAAGATCAGCATTGTTCAGAGTATGAGTAGGATAATGCAAGAAACAGCATTGATATGTCCCTGTTGGAACTGGAGGAAAATATAGGGAAATGTATACTGGGTTCGAAAATATAGAAGTGCTATGCATGGTTATACTCATGTTATCTCGCAATCGATTCTTCACAGGAAACTACCATGTCATGCATGTTATGGAATCATGTTCTGTCCTCACAAACAAATTCTTCAAGGTAACTAACAGACCATGCATTGTTATATACTCGTGTTCTGTGGGCAAAAATTTTGTCAGGATATTATTCTAGCCATTGATTGCTGAAGGGCGAATATAGGTATGTACACATGGTAAGCATTACAGGATTTCACTACTTCCAAATATAGAGTTCTCCATATGCACATTTACTTCCCTAATGTATGGTTAGATGAAACCAACAGTGTGGTGCATGTTTCTACATCATGAAAAATGAGGAAACCAACATGGCCATTGATACACACTCATATTTAGTAGTAGTATATAGATCACTGTAAAATAAAGAGAATATCCATATATTCCTAACTGTTTGATTATTCAGGGGTACAAATTGGCTCTAATGACATGATCACAATCGCATGAATTAACTCATTCCAAATATAGATGATTTCCGACGTCTCTAATACATTGCCATAGTTCTACTCAAATTCTGCTCAAACAGGGATATGCCAATCATCACAAAAAGTTCAAACAGTGTCATGGCGTCATCATTAACATGAGATGGAAACAACTTACACGCACCGTCCCAACAATACGTGGTGCCGTCTGCTTTGTCGATCGCGTAGATGATGCCATTGTGTTCAATAGCATCACATAAGTGTGTATCAGCTTTGACGATGATCCACTGCGAGCTGAGTTGTCTCCAGCTAAAGAAGGCACCGGCGTAAAGATAGGCGAGTCCGTGGTTGAACAAGGCAATTAGCTTGAAGTCTATGTAATTCGCATGTCGTGTGGGCACTTGGCAGATTACAATCTTCTGCAAAACAAGGTCCGTCCAATTGATGTGGTAATCTAGATGACTAGGACCGCGATGGTAAAACTCTATATAATCCAACGGAGGAAGGATAATCTCATGGGAGGTCTGGAAGTTCATGAGCACCAACTATTTACCGTCTTCTCTGAAGGCAGCCATCCAGTGGGAGTTCATACCAACCTAGTACATACCTGCCAAGAAGTTTCGGGCGATGGTGATTGGATTGAAGTCGAGGGAAATGATGTACGGCGACCCACTACATACCTGCAAAGAAGTTTCGGCTAATGGAGATCGGATTGAAGTCGAGGGGCATCATGTACGCCTCCGTATCATGGTGAGACAATCTCGCCAGACCAGATAGCAGCAAGCATGGTGTCTTGAAAATCTTTGGCCTCGCTTCAATGATGGCCGTGTGCATGCCCCTCGAGCATGCAGCCAGCTGCAGGGCGCTCAACATATCCATACACGAACAACAGAGGTTGAGGACGTCACTGGGGAGATTGCTCCAATCGCGGCTCATATGGATCCTGCGTGGTTCGCGTTCGGCCATGGTGGAGTTTGGAAGGTGGGGTTTTGGGGGGCTTGATTTACGGGGGAGAAGGCTGTCGGTGCTGGAGCAGCTAGCGAGGGAATAGTGGTACTAGGGGAGGCGAGGGTATGCGGGGGCACATTGACATAATGAAGAGTGACCTCAGGATCTCCGGCGAGACGGAGATGGAGATGGAGTGGTGCTAGGGGAGAGGGAGACAGGTGAGGCATGCTATACAGCAGCGGTGACAGTGACTGCACAGTGCACAAGGTGAGGCTGACTTTGGTAACCCGGACACGCCGCCTGGACTGGTGTCACCTCGGGCGCAGGGTCTTGTCACTTCACTGTGAGGACCAAATGAATAATAGTATTTTGACCATCAAGTGTACCATAGTTGTACTACTACTAGTAGGAGTAGTAGTAGGAACATGTCGGATGTGGGGTTCCGGCAAACCCTTAAGGTTTGAACACTGGGGTGCGCGCAAAGTCTTTCCTTCCACCGATCTACGCCCTAGCTCGCTAAGATTTCGCGGACGAACTCGACGAACTCGCAACACAGAAAGACACGAGGTTTATACTAGTTCGGGCCACCGTTGTGGTGTAATACCCTACTCCAGTGTGGTGGTGGTGGATTGCCTCTAGGGCTGATGATGAACAGTACAAGGGTCGGTGAGCTTGTGTGTGTGAGGATGGTCTGAATGATCCGTCCCTTGTCCTCTCTGTCCTCTGTCCCTTGTCTAAGGTGGTGGCTGGTCCTACTTATATAGGCCCTGGTCCTCTTCCCAAATATTGAGCGGGAAGGGAGCCAACAATGGCGGGCTAATTAGAAGGGGGACAGCTAGTACAAGCTATCCTGACAAAAGTGGTCTTCGCCTACCAAAGGCTCTGGTGGTGACGCCGTCTTGGGATCCACGATGACCTCCATCTTGCCGTCCTACTGGTCTTGGTCTCGTTGCACAAATATAGCGACCTTTGCCTGATTCCTTGGTACTCTTCGCCTGCGCTGGCCTCCTTAGCACCAAAGAGGAAACAAGGACGCTGCGCGCGCTGGCGCCCGCCTGGCGCCCGCCTGGTGCCGTGTGTCATGGCTCACGTCACGAGGGTCTCGTGATGTTTGCCCCGCCTTGATATCTCCGCTCCTCGTGAGCCTGCCTAGCTAGGCTACTCCCGAGGAGGTCTTGCGTCGTCCGCCTCGTGAGGCTTGGACCCTCGCGAGGGTCTTGGATGCTTTGTTAGTGAAGATGGGTCGTACGGCCTGCAGGCTTAGCCACGCCGCGGGCCGCAGGCAGGCAAGTCTGGGGACCCCCGTTCCCAAGACGCTGACAGTAGCCCCCGGGCCCAAGGTGCGCTCAGGCTTGGCTTCGCGGCGAAGCCAAGGGCCAAGTACGGAGCGCCGCGGGCCCCTAAAGCCTGCGGCCTCGATTGACGCGTGGCGGTTGATTGGACGTGGGCGTCTCCGCTTCCCCATGCTGCCTTGGCAACTACATGACTTGACAAGTCCCTATGACATGCGAGGAAAACCATCATTACCTACGATCGTGGGAGACGTTGGTTGGCCTTCCCTTGCTATAAATGGGGAGGGGGCGGAGCCCCCATTGCCCATCTCTTCCTCGCTTGCTTGCTTCTTCCTCCTTGCTCCACTGCCAACAACGATGGCGCCCATCATAAAGTTTTCTACTAAAGAAAAAGGAAAGGCTCCCCGCGATGATTCGGGGCCTCTTCCGCCGAAGAAGAGGTTGATCCATCACCGCTATGAAGCGGCGACGCAGGTGGTGTCGAGGCCTTGGTGTGAGCGGCCTCCTCCGGGGTACCTGCTGCCCTTGTACGCCCAAGCCGAAGGCTCGAGAGGACGGAGTGATGAGCAGCGCTGCCCATGCCGCAACCAGGGTCGCTGCGCCACGGTGACGCGCGGCGACGCCCCTGGGGTTCACGCTGCGGACTCCTCGCGTGAGTTGGTGCTGTGGGCGCCGATGCCTCCGAGCTCCTGGATCCGCTTCCCTCGGTTCTTCTCCGACATGATGCCGCCGAGGGGGCCACTCGAGCTCTGGCTACAGCACGCCGACTGCAATGCCCCGGCGACCGGAGCGGAGATCGAAGCGGTCCCCACCGGCAAGATCTTCATGACGCGCAGCTGGGGCGAGATCGCGCGGGTCTGCCATGCAAGGGGCGCCCTCGCGATCCACTTTGAGTTCGATGGCGCCTCCATGCTCTTCTTCAAGGTCTTCGATGCCGAGGGCCGCCGCCTAGAGTGCTACTCCGGAGAGGAGCGCGAGGCTGATGCGCGCCCCGCTTGCGACCACTCCAGCAGCAGCAGCCCTTTGGGAGTCCAGCAGCTCTCCTGAGCTCTACGAGACTCCGGAGATGAGCGACGACAGCTACGTGCCCCCGATCTCTCGCCGTGCTCGGAGCAGAGCTGCGGCGTCCGGCCATTGCCGTCGCTGATCTAGATGGGGTTGGCGCCGGCCTCCCGTGGCCCACTGTTGATGATGGCGTCCACCACGGAAGGATGTAGATAGGATTTCCCTCAGTATCGGCTTTTGTTTCCTGCAATGAATCATGAATTACCCCGTGGGGGCATGTAAGGGTATGTAATGTCCTTTGTGCTTATCTTCCTTGTTATGAAAATTTGGTGAACACATGTCTCATTAAGGCTCGGTCCCCCCTTTCTTTCCTCATGATAGCTTGTTGCTCTACGCGGACAGGTCCCGGTCCCCAGGTAGGCTACAGCCGTCGCTGGTATGCCAGGTCGTGTGTCGTGGTCAAGGCCAGGAGGTGTGCGGCCCGAGGTCCAGTAAGAGCCCTTGTGGCGCGATGCTCAGGAGGTCCCCCTTAGCGCTCAAGCAGCCATGGTAAGGTGAGAAAGGGAGTTGACGTGGCCGCAACGGGGCTGCGGCAAGGCGTGAGTGACCATTAGGCCCAAACATTTAGCCAATCCGAGTGCGGGACTTATCTCGTTGATCTCGTGGCAACTCCTGATGTTGTGTTAGGGCTGCGCGCCTACTCGTGCGGCATAGCTAGGCTGGCCCATACGAGCTTCCCTCCCCCCATGCTCTCCTTAGTGCTCTATGTCCTCAGGTCCCGGCCCTTGAGTGAGCTCAGCCGCCACTGGTATGCCAGGTCGCGATGCCGTGGTCAAGGCCAGGGGTGAGGGCTGGAGAGCCAGTAAGAGCTCATGAGTCGCGATGCTCAGGAGCCCCCCTTTAAACGCGCAAGTGAATTGCACAAGAGAAAAGGAGACTCGTGGTGCCGCCTGCTATCCTTCCCACGGGGTCCCTGTGAACAGGCATAAGAAGAAACACGGTTTGCCGTTACAGCTGCCAGTCTACCGCTGGTTTCTCTAGATCAGGAGAAGGCACTGAGGCCCTGGTGAGGTGACGTGTGCAGGGCGTGCCGCGAGCCAGAGCTCAACCGCTCAGATTTGTCGGCGTGGCAGGGACGGGCCCATGCACCAGCGCCGTGCCTGTGCGGAGGCCCCGGGGGAGGCGATGATCGAGCAGGTGATAGCAGTTGGCAGGTTAAGCATGGAGAGTAGATCAACTTGGATAAATGCAGGAAGGTACATGCCACCGGTTCCGGCTCGAGCGGCTTGGGGATGATGCAGCCCGAGGGGCGCCCCAACAAGGTAAGCTGAAGACATAAGCGAAAGGGATACATGCCGCAGGGACGGACCCATGCGCCCTGGGAATAATGCAGCCCGAGGGCGCTCCCAGCTAAACGAGCTTGGAAAATGTCACCTGGTTCTGTAGACGAAGCAGAGTTGGTGGAGCTGAAAGCATGCGTTGAAGAAATGACTCCTCATGAGCCGCCAGAACCCTGAGCCTCGGGAGGCTTCGAGGGTTCGTGAGGTTCCCTGAAGACCATCTCCATCTCCTCCAGAACGACGTGGTACCTGGCTTCCTGAGCCGCCAGGACACGTCACATGTTGCGCTGATAGGCCGACGCCGCGCTCGGCAAGCCAAAGGGCATACGAACGTAGTTGTGCGGCGGGCCCTCGCAGCGGCCCACAGGCGAAGGCTAGAAACGCTCCTGAGATGCGGCCCTGTTGAGCCCTGGGACGTCGATGCAGACACGCAGCCCAGCATCCTCGCCAGGATGCAGAGCTGCGCCTTGTGGGCGGCCGTCGTCGTGCATGGCTCTTTCTTCTTGCAGTTCCTGGATGGTCTTGGTGATGAACTCCTGAGTGGTGGGCACTCCTTGCCCTGTGCTCTCTTGAGGGTCGCGTGCCGCGAAGCATGCTTCCAAGTGGTGCCCAAGCGCCTCCCTCGTGAGGTTGGCAAGGCTGAGGCCCTCCAGAAGAGATCCCTCGAGCCCTGCCTAAGGAGGGCACCGGGCGCGCCTTCCTATGCGACGAGGGAGGCGCCCCTGGAGTGGGCGCCGGTCCTGGCGTGGCTTTTGCCGCGACGCCGTCCTCCTAAGGTCCTGCGTGGCACGTCTGCTTCTTCTTGGGGATGGTCTCCAGAGGGCCTTCATTTCTACTGCTGGGGTCGTCGATTGCAGCGACTTGAAAGGCGCGCTCAAGGGAGCACACCACATCTCTCTCTTCACACGGGACCGTGATGATTCCTCCGCTTCCTGGCATCTTGAGAACATTGTAGCCGTGATGAGTGACTGCCATGAACTTGGCCAGGGCTGGATACCCGAGGATGGCATTATACGGCAGGCGGATGTGCGCGACGTCGAAGTCGATGAGCTCGGTGCGGTAGTTCTTGCGCTTCGCGAAGGTGACAGGCATGCAGACCTGCCCTATCGGCGTGGTGGAGCCGTCGGTCACTCCTGAGAATGGCTTGGTGGGATGGAGCTGCTCATGTGGCACCTGGAGGTTGTCGAACGTGTCGACGGACAGGACGTTGAGCCCTGCGCCGCCGTTGATGAGGGTCTTGGTGACCTGCACATTGCTGATGACTGGGGAACACAACATAAGGAGGGTGCCAGCGGTGGCTACGCACTTGAGCTAATCCGCCGAGCTGAAAGTGATGGCGCATTGGGACCACCTGAGCGGGCGCGTGGCCTCGAGCTTGGGGAGTGCCGTATTCACCTCGCGAGCAAACTGCTTGAAGATGTGCTGAGAGGACTGGGGCCTGGGCGCCGCCCAAGATGCAGGCGATCGCACGCGGCCCCTAGAAGCCCCCAGCCTCCTCGTACTGGTGGTGGTCATCGTTCCTTCTTAGTGGCGGCAGCGGGGGAAGACCAGTGTTTCCCTGGGGGCGATCCTCACGAGGCAGGTCCCTCCAGGCGCCCTCACAAGGCTGGTCCTGCCAGCGGTCCTCACAAGGTCGGTTGCGCCACTCCTGGCGCAGGCCACGGTCGTCCCAGCATCTGCCTCCATGTCCTCCTCCGCGGTCGTAGCCCCGGTCGTTGCGCTCGGGGCATCGACCGTAGCGTCCCTCGCGTATGGCTCTGAGCTCTTGACAGTCACTGGTGTTGTGGGTGTTCAGGTTATGGAAGGCGCAGAATGGTCAGCCGTTCTTGGATGACTCGGGCTGATCACTGCCCCGCTTGATGTCGGGCTCCGCTGCAAGCACAACTACCTCCTTGCGCTTTACATCCTTGGCCTTGGCCTTCTTCTCCTCCGCGCCCATGGCTGGCGGCTCAAGGAGAGAGAGCGCGCCCCTCCTCAGCTCTTGCGCACCTGTTCGCTAGGTTGAGCAACTCCTGAGATGTGCAGAGCTCCTCGTGGATGGCGAGCTCTTCCTTCATCTTGATGTCACGGACGTCGTCGGAGAACGCGGAGATGATGGCCTCATCCGTGACCTTGGGGATCTTGAGGCGGGTGTTGTTGAAGCGCTGGATGTACTTCTGGAGGGTCTCTCCTGGCTGCTGCCTGATGCGGCGCAGGTCACCCGCGGCCGATGGACGGTCGTGAGTGCCCTGGAAGTTGGCGACAAAGCAGCCGCGCATCTCGTCCTAGGAGGAGATCGAGCCGAGCTGCAGGTTCAGGAGCCAGGAGTGAGCTCCATCCTTGAGAGCCATGGGAAACCAGTTCGACATGACCTTTTCATCGCCGTTGGCCGCTTTGATGCTCAGCTAATAGAGCTGCAAGAACTCCGCGGGGTCGGCGGTACCGTCGCGAGGAGGCAGATCCGGCTTGAACTTGCCCGGCCAGGCGACGCTACGCAGCTCGGGAGTGAAGGCGCACCAGCCAGCCGTGGTAGCCAGGGCCTGCTTCGGAGGTGGAGCTTGGTCTTGACGAGGTGCTCACTGCGCCGCTGCGGGTGGTGCGCGGTCTTGACAAGGTGGCGCGGGGAGCGTAGGTGCAGCTTCTCGCGGCCGCAGAATTTCTTGGCAGCTTCTCTCTTCGCACGCGGGCGCGGGGCGCGGCGGATCACGTCGCAGAGCCACGCGTCTTGGTGCCAATGCGACGTCTTGGGGCTGAGGTGATGGAGGCGCGCCATGAGCCCCATCGCCCGCGGCTGGTTGAGGGGGAGGCAGAGAGTGGGACGGCACCGGAGAGCCCCCCGCGGCGCAGACAAGCTCGTTGACGCATTCGAGCCACTCCTCGTAGAGGTCGTCGATGGGGCGGTAGCGCATGAGCTCGTTCGCTACGAGGAGCGCGGCCCGTGCCACCATGGGAGCGCGGTGCGTGTGAGACGAAGAACCAGCAGGGGTCAGCAATGGAGTGGCGGTGCGGCCGTCCTGCCGCACCGAAGGATGCAGCGAGGATGCCTACTGCTTGTTCCCCGTCGGGCCGATGGCAGCGTTGGCGGCGGGGGACGGAGAACGGCGATGTGGCCCGCCGACGGGAGCCGTCTGAGTGACGTGGGAGGTGAGGGCAGCCCGACGCTCAGCTCGAGCACGGCGAGCGTCCGCCATGGAGACGACGGAGCGACGGAGCGACGAACTGACGGACGGGGGGATATGGTGCACCCCTACCTGGCGCGCCAAATGTCGAATGTGGGGTTCCGGGAAACCCTTAAGGTTTGAACACTGGGGTGCGCGCGAAGTCTTTCCTTCCACCGATCTACGCCCTAGCTCGCTAAGATTTCACGGACGAACTCGACGAACTCGCAACACAGAAAGACACGAGGTTTATACTGGTTCGGGCCACCGTTGTGGTGTAATACCCTACTCTAGTGTGGTAGTGGTGGATTGCCTCTAGGGCTGATGATGAATAGTACAAGGGAGGAACAGCCTCCTGAGGTTGAGGTGTTCTTGAGCTCGGTGAGCTTGTGTGTGTGAGGATGGTCTGAATGATCAATCCCTTGTCATCTCTGTCCTCTGTCCCTTGTCTAAGGTGGTGGCTCGTCCTACTTATATAGGCCCTGGTCATCTTCCCAAATATCGAGCGGGAAGGGAGCCAACAATGGCGGGCTAATTCGAAGGGGGACAGCTAGTACAAGCTATCCTGACAAAAGTGGTCTTCGCTTGCCAAAGGCTCTGGTGGTGACGCCGACTTGGGCTCCACGATGAGCTCCGTCTTGCCGTCCTCCTGGTCTTGGTCTCGTTGCACCAATATAGCAACCTTCGCCTGATGCCTCGGTACTCTTCGCCTGCGCTGGCCTCCTTAGCACCAAAGAGGAAACAAGGACGCTGCGCGCGCTGGCGCCTGCTTGGTGCCCTGCGTCATGGCTCACGTCACGAGGGTCTCGTGAGGTTTGCCCCGCCTTGATATCTCCGCTCCTCATGAGCCTGCCTAGCTAGGCTACTCCCGAGGAGGTCTTGCGTCGTCTGCCTCGCGAGGCTTGGACCCTCGCGAGGGTCTTGGATGCTTTGTTGGTGAAGATGGGACGTACGGCCTGCAGGCTCAGCCACGCCGCGGGCCATAGGCAGGCAAGTCTGGGGACCCCCGTTCCCAGGACGCCGACAGAACATGAGCACACTCCCGCGCTAGCATGCCTCTGGGTTCACTTCATCCTCCAGCTATCATCCATATTGCGTGCAGAACCAAATTCTCGTGCATGCGGATGCGCGAAGAAGGACTTTTCTTTTTTGAGGATAACCGCATATTCCTTAACGGTAGTAGGAACATGAGTAGTACTCCCTCCGGTCCTCTTTTGTCCGCGCATAACTGTTTTCAGTATTTCTCTAATTAGTTTGCGTATATACCCTTTTGCATGCGCCCATTTCCCTCCATGCCCCGCATTCACAGCATTAATTAGCATACGAATGAGCAGCTGCAGCCAGACTCCAGCCAATAAACTGCAGCATATGAGTGGGCCATTCTGTGCGCGTGGGAGAGAGAAAAGGCAACCGAAGAGCCCGTCCAATCCATTGCATGCAGAAGTCAAACCACCGCAGCTCTCCTCATGCATGCGCATAACTTCTCCCATTTACTTCTCCATCGAGTACTCCTTGATCTTCATTTGCGTCCAAACCACACTGCATTCACATTGTTTTTAACCTCTTCACATCCTCCTGGAGTAATTTCGAAGCCCCTATAAATAATCATCTTCTTCAGTTAGACTAGCCATCTAATCCTAATTCTCCAAACCATAGCCCCCCGGTCCAGCGGTTCCAAATGGCGAAAGAGATCGAGATGCAGGTTTTTAGCGTCCAACATGTCCTCGTAGAAGGCTCGTTGAGCATAGTTGCCACAGTCACCGACCACCCAAGGGTTGTTCGGAAATGGATCAAGAATGTATCCAACTCCCTCCAATAGGTGGAGATGAATGTCATCAGTCTCGACACAGAGTACACGGAGCGCGCCACTGGGAAGATCCAACACGCCACTGTCCTTCAGCTGTGCCTCTAAGATGATGTTTTAGTGTACCACATCATACACACGCATGTGAGCTTCACGGTTTCTTGTCTCGGGAGGACATATACTTCTGTGGGGTAGCCATCGCAGGGGTCAAATAGAAGTTGGAGCCGTACAACCTTGATTTGAAAAGCATCGCTGACCTACAAACCAGAATAAAAATTCCTGTAGAAGATTGTGATAAACTGACACCATCCCTATTCGACGAAGGAAATTTTGTGCTCGGAACAAATCATTAGAAGGGTGATGAGACGCTGGCATTAAGGTCGTCTAGATGGGAGAATTATCCCTTGACATACGAGCGGATAAAATATGCTGCCCTCGGTGCCCGTGTGAGTTTCGAGATAGCTGCAAGGTCCAGAGAGCTTGTTGCGAAGCCGTCTCCCACAGAAAATGAGAAGAAGAAGAAGAAGAAGAAGAAGAAGAAGAAGAAGAAGAAGAAGAAGAAGAAGAAGAAGAAGAAGAAGAAGAAGCAGAAGAAGAAGAAGAAGAAGAAGAAGAAGAAGGAGGAGGAGGAGGAGGAGGAGGAGGAGAAGAAGATGTTGCACCAGCAGCAGGGCATTATGGATGGATGAACTATTTCCTCTCTTGTAATAAAATATTCCCTCTCTATGTATATTGATATAGATGGACTATTTCGATGGTGTGCATGTCTTTGGAACAAGTAGTAGCGTGGGTCCGCTTCACTATAAGGAACTATTTATCCGCCTACCTTTCTCTACTACTCCTTCCGGTGATCGGTATGCCATGTGTCCGTATACATGACAGCTTGTCCATGGAAGTTCAACTACGGCGACCATCATGTTTCATCCACTGCCACTCGCGATTCCCACGATGCCGCTCCAACCCACGGCACCACGTTGTGACGCCCCGAGACCAATGCACCAGGTGTCTTCCAGTTATTTGCCGTCGTTGCCATGTCATTCGCTTGCGTGTTGCATCTTGCCATGTCATCTTGTGCATTGCATCATCATGTTTTCAAAACTTGCATTCGTCCGGTTCCCCCAGTTCCGTCCGTTGTCCGTTCTGAGCCCAGACACACTTGCACGCGTCGGCGGCATGTCCGAAATATTATTTTATAAGTGGCTAAAAATGTTCTCGGAATGGGTTGAAAGTTGGTGTGCGGTGTTGTTTTGTTGTAGGTAGGCCACCTGCAAGGTTTCATCGCATTCGGAGCCCGTTTGATGCCCCAACGAATAACTATAGCGACAATATAGTCGGTCAAACATCGGACGTTTTCGGTCCCCGGAAACAGTCGCCGGGCCTTTCTCTCTTCTCTTTTCTCAGCCTAAGCCCTTCTTCACAATCCACTACCACCGCCAGGCCCAACCTTACCTCTCTCGTCAGCCCGCGGCCCTCCTTGCGCGCGCGTCCGAAAAGCTGTCCCGGACCCGACCCGGGCAGTCGTCATCGTTGGGTCCGGATCATCCCCAAACATCTACAAAACGTCTCCGTTTTGTTAATTGGATCCTAACATATTTTTCTCGACCACACGATTATGATCGGAGGGACGAGGTAGACCCTAGCCTAACCTACCCGCTATATATACTAGTCTAAACCGAGACCAAACCCCTAATTTCTAGGGATCCTACCCTAGCGCCGCCGCCCACTTTCTCCTCAATTTCAGCGCCGGGCCAATCACCTCGCTCCGACCATCTCCCTCGATTTGCGCCGATCCACCCAACCAGCTCGCAGCCGCCTCTCCTTCCCTGCTCCCGTGCGTCTCCAGCACCAAAGGAGAGGTGCTCCTCGAGCCCTCGCTCCAGCCCGCACACGCCTGAGCGCCTCCTCACCTCGTCCCGCCGCCGCCGTCGCTTCGCTGTAGTGCCCGCAGCACTGTGCACGCAGCATCGAGAGGAGGTCGAGCTCCTCTCTCCGTCTAGCCCCGCCTCCGGCTGGCAGGCCACTGGAGTCGCCCGACGGCGCCAGATCCATCAGGCCAGGGCCCTCGCCACCTCCCCTTATTTCTCCTCCCTCCCTCTGCTTTCTCCCTCTCACGTAATTCTCTCCCTCTCTCTAAACCTTCACAGGAACAATGGCTTGCCGCCAGGAGCAGGGTCCACTCGGCCCGCCTGCCTTGGCCGCCTCGTCCCTGCTCCAGAGGAGGACGAGCAAGACCGTGCCTGTTAACTGCGTCGCCAGATCCACTGCCCACGTCCTCGATCGTGCCAAGTCCCTTGCCCTGCGTTGCCATCTTCCTCTTGCGCCTCGCGCCGAACCTCTGCTTCCAACCGCGCCATTGCTTGCTTGATCTGCCCGTACGCGCGCCCCTATGCGTTGACCAGCCGCTGGTGTTTCCCGATCGAGTGCCTAGGTCGGCCTTGCCTTGTGCCTCGTCGCGGCCCAGCAGGGCGCTGAGGCCCAGGCCTCTCCAGTCAGATTCCAGCCCAGCACCAACCGGGCCAAGCCCAATGTGAGAGGCCCCCCTCCAGCACCTGTGCAGTGTTGGGCTTGTCCCAGATTTCAGCCCAGTAGTGTTTTTTTCAGTCTGTGCGAATTTAGCTTT
>NC_041384.1:603982545-603983819 GCF_002162155.2 Triticum dicoccoides
AATAACTGTTGAACCGTGCATCGGATTAAAACAAACATAATATGAAAGTTGCTTAGAATTTTGTGTAGTTTCATAACATGTGTTTTTCATCCATGTTTAAAGTGCTTAAAATGTTGTTTGTTTAAATTTGCTTAAATAACTTGCTAAAATGATTTAATTCATAACTAAATAACCGTAGCTTGGTTTTAAATAATCTGTATATGTAAATGGGGTAGAAAAATGTCTATTTAACATGGTGGCATCACTTTGCATGTTTAACAACTCTAAATTTGTGTTTAGGGCAGAACAGTACCAAACCTTAAAATATGCACATGAGGAGTTTCCGGAATTGTTGTTTGTTATTTCCGGCCTCATTTAAACTTGACTAGATAGTTAGTTTACTTTTGCTTCACCCTCTTGCCATATTAATAAACATTTAATCTTGTTGGGTACATAAACGAGAGAGAACTAAATAAGTCATGTGGTGTTTTCTTCAATATGCAACTCCGTTGCATATTGAGCTCCACTTAATTTGTAGTGTTGTTTGTTGCACTTTGCCTTGCCATGCTTCATTAAACCAGACATGCATCATACTTGGTTGTGCATCATGCCATGTTTATGTGGTGGTTGTTTACTATGTTGTTTGCTTTCTTTCCGGTGTACTTCTTCTCGGTAATCCGGTAATGTTGCGTTTGTGAGGATACGTTGGCTACATCCGTTTGTATTCTTCATGGACTTGTTCTTCTTCCTTGCGGGATCTCAGGCAAGATGACCATACCCTCGAAATCACTTCTATCTTTGCTTGCTACTTTGCTCGCTCTTTTGCTATGCCTATGTTGCGATACCTACCACTTGCTTATCATGCCTCCCATATTGCCACGTCAAGCCTCTAACCCCCCCTTGTCCTAGCAAACCGTTGTTTGGCTATGTTACCGCTTTGCTCAGCCCCTCTTATAGTGTTGCTAGTTGCAGGTGAAGATGGAGTTTGTTCCATGTTGGAACATGGATATGTTGGGTTATCACAATATCTCTTATTTAGTTAATGCATCTATATACTTGATAAAGGGTGGAAGGCTCGGCCTTATGCCTAGTGTTTTGTTCCACTCTTGCCGCCCTAGTTTTCGTCATACCGGTGTTATGTTCCTTGATTTTGCGTTCCTTACACGGTTGGGTGTTATGGGGACCACTTGACAGTTCGCTTTGAATAAACTCCTCCAGCAAGGCCCAACCTTGGTTTTACCATTTGCCTCACCACCACCTACTTTTCCCTTGGGAGTCGCTCTCTTGAGGGTCAT
>NC_041384.1:603983980-604007892 GCF_002162155.2 Triticum dicoccoides
AGTGCTCCTCTGAGTGTTGGTCTGAACCGAGTAGACTGCGGGGCCACCTCGGGGCAACTTGAGGGTTGGTTTTACTCGTAGGATGTCTCATCCGAGTGTGCCCTGAGAACAAGATATGTGCAGCTCCTATCGGGATTTGTTGTCGATATGTCTTTTAACCGGGATTCCGAGCATGATCGGGTCTTCCTGGGAGAAGAAATATCCTTCGTTGACCGTGAGAGCTTGTGATGGGCTAACTTGGGACACCCCTGCAGGGTTTTGAACTTTCGAAAGCCGTGCCCGCGGTTATGGGCAGATGGGAATTTGTTAATATCCAGTTGTAGAAAACCTGAAACTTATCTTAATTAAAATGCATCAACCGCGTGTGTAGCCGTGATGGTCTCTTCTCGACGGGGTCCGGGAAGTGAACACAGTGTTGGAGTTATGCTTGAACGTAGGTTGTTCTAGGATCACTTCTTGATCATAGTTTACCGATCGTGCCTTGCCTTTCTCTTCTCGCTGTCATTTGCGTAAGTTAGCCACCATATATGCTAGTGCTTGCTGCAGCTCCACCTCATACCTTTTCCCTACCCATAAGCTTAAATAGTCTTGATCGCGAGGGTGTGAGATTGCCGAGTCCCCGTGACTCACAGATTACTTCCAAACCCAGATTGCAGGTGCCGATGATACCGTGCAGGTGACGCAACCAAGCTCAAGGAGGAGCTCGTTGAAGATTGTGTTTGTTATGTTGTACCGTTTCCAGTTGATCAGTAGTGGAGCCCAGTTGGGATGATCGGCGATCTGTGTAGCATTTGGGGTAGTCTTATTTTATTTTGGTTCCGTAGTCGGACCTTGTTTGTGTCTGGATGATGAAATGCTTATTTCATGTATTGTGTGAAGTGGCGATTGTACGCCAACTATGTAACTCTTTCCTTTATGTATTACATGAATTGTGTGAAGATTACCTCACTTGCGACATTGCTTACAATGCGGTTATGCCTCTAAGTCGTGCTTCGACACGTGGGAGATATAGCCGCATCGTGGGCGTTACAAGTTGGTATCAGAGCCTTCCCTGACTTAGGAGCCCCCTGCTTGATCGAATCGCTGGCGTTGTTGAGTCTCAAAAAAATGTTTTGAGTCATTTAGGATTATATATATCGAAGAGTAGGATTCTTTTTACTCCTCAGCCCCTTCGTCGCTCTGGTGAGGCGTCCTGACGTAGAGTTTTGACTCTTCTCTTCTCAAATTTCACTAAAAAAATTAGGATCACGCGGGTATCTTGGAATCGTTCCGATGGTTTTGTGATGAGAACATTGTTTTTGGTGCCTCCTGACATTTAGGGGTTGTGGCAGTGTCCCGGGGAGTTGAGCTCCGAGGTGTTGTCGTCACAATTTATCTTTGCAGTTCTGGAATACCTGAGTTCACCGACATCGAAAATCTCTTTTATGCAGTTTTTGGTGAGATAACCTCGACGCCACCCAGTACTGGGGCGGGAGTTCGGGAGTATTGCCATAACTCGTATAACGGATGCTTTTCGAAGGTTGAGGTAAATGATTTCCGAAGGTTTCTTGGTTATGTGTTGAAGGATGGATACAACTGGATGTAGGATTTGCTAGTTTTGGGTGAGATGTTATGCTTCCCCTGTATCCCCAACACCTGATTGCATAACCGGAAAGTTTCGGGAGTTTATAAGTGGGAATTCAAGTATCTCTTAAGATATCTTTTCGATAGATGTATGATATGAAATTGGGGTTCGACGTCTAGTGTCCCGCCTATCCACGGTTGGTTTTACAGTGGTCTCGTTGCGTCTTAAAGAGTCCTTGGCTATGCTGACTCGGGGACGCTTCGTATGTCATGTGCACTGCCTTGTACATGATGGTGCTATACGATCGAGCCCGTGTGGGCCCCACCACGAAAACTTCGGACGAAATTTCTATCATATGTTTGTTCCGGCTTATTCCGCAAGCCAATCCTTTGTTTTGTTTTCATTGTGGTATTCGAGTTGCTTCGGTGTCAAGTATTGATTCCATACCTTTCTGAACCGGTGTTCTCATACTCTGATGAGAATACTAATCCTTCATGATAATCGAGCTGGTCATGTCAATCCTTTTCAACCGGCGTGTTTTCTCTTCAAGTGGATCTGATCATGTCAACAACCGCAAGACCAACTCTAAGTATTCTCAATGGTGTTTGTTTTCATCCGTCTCCAAGTGTCTTTGTTTTTCCCACCCTCCCACCCTTTTTCTTCAAGGACTCAGATTCCTTAATCGAGTATCCAACTTATTGATGTGAAGTCTCTCCATTCTTTTCCGTCAATAATCTTACCCGGTGGTTCTCATGAAGATGCTCTACTCGTTCATCATTCTTCATTCTTTTCTTCTCTGGTGGTTTCAATTCAAGCTTTCGGTGTTGTTCTCATATCCTTTTTTCTTTGTTTCAAATACCTTCTCTCAGTGCACCTCATAATCATTCACTTTTCGCTATTCATTTTTTCGGGAGTGCTGAAGATACCTCAGAAGGCTCGTCTTGTCATTCAAGATCCGTTCAACTTATTTCGAGGTTGTTATCTCATTCAAGCCATTTATCTCAACCGACGCAATCTATCTTTTAAATTGTTCAACGGTGTTTTCTTTTGAGTGGGCCCTAACCCACGGGTCTTTTTCCAGGATCTTACCTCACTCTTCTAATTTTCCCGGAGCTATTCTCAAATTTTCTCAAAGTTTGACATAAGAATGAGTTATCATCAGTCAAATGCCTTCTCCAAGATATTGCACTTTCTTTTCATTATTGGTTCAACCTTTTCTAATTTTCCTTCCAGAGTGCCTCAACAATTCTTGGTGGTGTTTCTCGTCGTCATTATCAAATTTTGAAGACCGAAGAAGAGTTTTTCCCTCCATATCTTATCCGTTCTCACAGAGATGCGTGATTCTAGCTTGTTTCCATCCTCTCATAATTGTTTTGATGGTGAAAATTCTTTTCACCCATCCGGAGAAATTCATGAGTCTTTTCAGTTTGATTCCCCGGAGCCATCATCTCAAAATTATTCATTTCCAGCTTTCAGCTCTTGTTCTCCAAATCTTACCGGTGCATCATTCAAATATACTCTAATCAGCTCGTGATCTCTTCGTTCTCATGTATCAAATTCCGTCAAGTATCGTCATTCGTTTTCTAATTCTACCGAGTGTTTCTGTATTTTTTCTTCGTTCATTTTCAATTCATACGGTGGTTTGTCAAGATCTCTTCCTTGGTTATCATATTAATTCATTCGTTGTTCCAATCCTACCGGTGGTTCGTCGAAGACCTTCCTCAAGTTTGCGCTATATCTCTCTTAATCCTTTCTACGAGAATAAGTAGCATGCCAAATCCATTGCTTGTCATCAATTAAATTGGTGAAGGATACATATAACATAATTCTTATTCTTGTTTCATCCAAGTGATAAATTCCTTCCTTTGGAGTTTGTTTATAATGAATAAAGTCTTGATTTTCTTTTGATCATCTTTTCTTTCTCGGAGTTCCAAGCTCTAATTATCACAGAGATCCATCTAAATCAATACAAGGTTTCACCTTGTGTTTTCTACTTCTCTTTCTTTTCGTTATCCTTTTGGTTACCGGAGTTCTTCATGGAGGCTCTACATGATGGTTCACCAAGGATTTAATTCATTCTCGAAGAGTTCATTGAGATTCTTTTCAGAGGAGCTCAAGCATTCGTCATCTTGCAATCCGGAGTGTAATTCCTTCTGCTGTTATCTTTTGAGGTGGTTTCATATCATTCTTGACAATTTTCCTTCGTGTTTCATGATTCGCAAGTTGTCACGGATGATATTTGTAAACCCATCGTTTTCTTTTTGTTCATGAGATCCTTTGCAACCTAGCAATCCCTTCGTTGGAGTTATCTTGGGTTATATTTCACCTAAAGCGTTCCCTAAGGACTGTTGCAATTTATGGTGCTTATAAATGACCCAAGGCCTTCAATTATCCTTACAGTGAGATAAGCTTCTCATCTCCTTGTTGATGTCAATTCAATCTTTTTCCCGTGAGTGGTAGGTTGTCACCTCAAAATTTTGAGATGTTTTCCATTAGCCCACATCAAGCTTATGCTTTCGTGTTGATAATCAAACAACTCCGTTACAACCTTCTTGGAAGGGTGCTATCCATGATCTTTTGTGACAGAAGTTGGCTTTTCTTCTCCATTCTTTCATTCCAATGATCTACCTTCTATTCTTTCTTCTGGAGGCATTGTGATGATGCTCTCTTCACTCTTCACTCATCATCTCATATTGTGAATATCATGTTCTTTCTTTTGCTTATCCATTCAACCGGAGTGTCATGCCCTTCATTCTAGTTCTCTCATCTTATCAAGTTTTGCCTTCCTTTTCCAACCAAAGTGTTGTCGTAATGGATCCTTATTGTTCCTTGCACTTCTCGTTTCGACCGGAGTGCTTGCATGTACTTCTTGCCCATTGCAACACCTTGTCTTATGCCTTTCAACCCACAAGGTTCTAGTAATGTTCCTTGTTTCTCTTTTCTACCGGAGTGCTCTCAAATTCATTCATCTCAGTTGTATTCTTTTCTCGAAATGGCTTAACCTTTCAAGGTTCTTTGGTGTCACTCGTTTGTCAAAGAAGCAACTTAGTTTTACCTTTTATCTTCCTCTTCCGTTTTCCCTCCGGTGCCATCCTAGATCTTGGGACGAGATCCTCTCATAGTGGTGGAGTGTTGTGACGCCCCGAGACCGGTGCACCAGATGTATTCCAGTTATTCGCCGTCATTGCCATATCATTCGCTTGCGTGTTGCATATTGCCATGTCATCTTGTGCATTGCATCATCATGTTTTCAAAACTTGCATTCCTCCGGTTCCCCCAGTTCCGTCTGTTGTCCGTTCTGAGCCCAGACACACTTGCACGCGCCCGCGGCATGTCCGAAATATTATTTTATAAGTGGCCGGAAAATGTTCTCGGAATGGGTTGAAAGTTGGCATGCGGTGTTGTTTTGTTGTAGGTAGGCCGCCTGCCAAGTTTCATCGCATTCGAAGTCCGTTTGATACCCCAACGAATAACTATAGCGACAATATAGTCGGTCAAACGTCGGACGTTTTCGGTCACCGGAAACAGTCGTCGGGCCTTTCTCTCTTCTCTTTTCTCAGCCTGAGCCCTTCTTCACAGTCCATTACCACCGCCAGGCACAACCTTACCTCTCTCGTCAGCCTATGGCCCTCCTCGCGTGCGCGTCCAAAAAGTTGTCCCAGACCCGACCCGGGCAGTCGTCACCGTTGGGTCCGGATCATCCCCAAACATCTAGAAAATGTCTCCGTTTTGTTAACTGGACTTCCTAACATATTTTTCTCAACCGCCCGATTACGATCGGAGGGACGAGGTAGCCCCTAGCCTAACCTACCCGCTATATATACTATTCTAAACCGAGACCAAACCCCAAATTTCTAGGGATCCTACCCTAGCGCCGCCGCTCACTTTCTCCTCAATTTCAGCGCCAGGCCAATCACCTCACTCCGACCATCTCCCTCGGTTTGCGCCGATCCACCCAACCAGCTCGCAGCCGCCTCCCCTTCCCTACTCCTGTGCGTGTCCAGCACCAAAGGAGAGGTGCTCCTCGAGCCCTCGATCCAGCATGTAGACGCCTGAGCGCCTCCTCACCTCATCCCCGCGCCGCCGTCGCTTCACTTTAGTGCCCGCAGCACTGTGCTCGCAGCATCGAGAGGAGGCCGAGCTCCTCTATCGTCCAGCCCCGCCTCCGGCCGGCAGGCCACCGGAGTCACCCGACGGCGCCAGATCCATCAGGCCAGGGCCCTCGCCGCCTCCCCTTATTTCTCCTTCCTCCCTCTGCTTTCTCCCTCTCACGCAATTCTCTCCCTCTCTCTGATCCTTCACAGGAACAATGGCTCGCCGCCAGGAGCAGCGTCCGCTCGGCCCGCCTGCCTTGGCCGCCTCGTCCCTGCTCCAGAGGAGGACGAGCAGCGCCGTGCTTCTTAACTGCGTCGCCAGATCCGCCGCCCACGTCCTCGACCGCGCCAAGTCCCTTGCCCTGCGCCGCCGTCTTCCTCTTGCGCCTCGCGCTGAACCTCTGCTTCCAACCGCGTCGTTGCTTGCTCGATCTGCCCGTACGCGCGCCCCTGCGCGTTGACTAGCCGCTGGTGTTTCCCGATCGAGTGCCTAGGCCGGCCTCGCCTTGTGCCTCGTCGCGGCCCAGCAGGGCGCTGAGGCCCAGGCCTCTCCAGTCAGATTCCAGCCCAGCACCAACCGGGCCAAGCCCAATGTGAGAAGCCCCCTCCAGCCCCTGTGCAGTGTTGGGCTTGTCCCAGATTTCAGCCCAGTAGTGTTTTTTTCAGTCTGTGCGAATTTAGCTTTTATCTACAGGATTGTAGTTTTGCAGAACCCCCCAGCATCATGCATTTAATAACTGTTGAACCGTGCATCGGATTAAAACAAACTTAATATGAAAGTTGCTTAGAATTTTGTGTAGTTTCATAATATGTCTTTTTCATCCATGTTTAAAGTGCTTAAAATGTTGTTTGTTTAAATTTGCTTAAATAACTTGCTAAAATGATTTAATTCATAACTAAATAACCGTAGCTCGGTTTTAAATAATCTGTATATGTAAATGGGGTAGAAAAATGTCTATTTTAACATGGTGGCATCACTTTGCATGTTTAACAACTCTAAATTTGTGTTTAGGGCAGAACAGTACCAAACCTTAAAATATGCACATGAGGAGTTTTCGGAATTGTTGTTTGTTATTTCCAGCCTCATTTAAACTTGACTAGATAGTTAGTTTACTTTTGCTTCATCCTCTTGCCATGTTAATAAACATTTAATCTTGTTGGGTACATAAACAGAGAGAACTAAATAAGTCATGTGGTGTTTTCTTCAATATGCAACTCCGTTGTATATTGAGCTCCACTTAATTTGTAGTGTTGTTTGTTGCACTTTGCCTTGCCATGCTTCATTAAACCAGACATGCATCATACTTGGTTGTGCATCATGCCATGTTTATGTGGTGGTTGTTTACTATGTTGTTTGCTTTCTTTCCGGTGTACTTCTTCTCGGTAATCCGGTAACGTTGCGTTTGTGAGGATACGTTGGCTACGTCCGTTTGCTTCTTCATGGACTCGTTCTTCTTCCTTGCGGGATCTCAGGCAAGATGACCATACCCTCGAAATCACTTCTATCTTTGGTTGCTAGTTTGCTCGCTCTTTTGCTATGCCTATGCTGCGATACCTACCACTTGCTTATCATGCCTCCCATATTGCCACGTCAAGCCTCTAACCCCCCCCCCCTTGTCCTAGCAAACCGTTGTTTGGCTATGTTACCGCTTTGCTCAGCCCCTCTTATAGCGTTGCTAGTTGCAGGTGAAGATGGAGTTTGTTCCATGTTGGAATATGGATATGTTGGGTTATCACAATATCTCTTATTTAGTTAATGCATCTATATACTTGATAAAGGGTGGAAGGCTCGGCCTTATGCCTAGTGTTTTGTTCCACTCTTGCCGCCCTAGTTTCCGTCATACCGGTGTTATGTTCCTTGATTTTGCGTTCCTTACACGGTTGGGTGTTATGGGGACCACTTGACAGTTCGCTTTGAATAAACTCCTCCAGCAAGGCCCAACCTTGGTTTTACCATTTGCCTCACCACCACCTACTTTTCCCTTGGGA
This sequence comes from Triticum dicoccoides, assembly GCF_002162155.2. Lineage (NCBI taxonomy): Eukaryota > Viridiplantae > Streptophyta > Magnoliopsida > Poales > Poaceae > Triticum > Triticum dicoccoides. The sequence goes on from NC_041384.1 coordinate 603,991,628, forward strand.
GTCGCTCTCTCGAGGGTCATCTTTATTTTAACCCCCCCCCCCCCCCCGCGTCGGGCCAGTGCTCCTCTGAGTGTTGGTCTGAACTGAGTAGACTGCGGGGCCTCCTCGAGGCAACTTGAGGGTTGGTTTTACTCGTAGGATGTCTCATCCAAGTGAGCCCTGAGAACGAGATATGTGCAGCTCCTGTCAGGATTTGTCGACACATTCGGGCGGCTTTGCTGATCTTGTTTTACCATTGTCGAGATGTCTTGTAACCGGGATTTCGAGCCTGATCGGGTCTTCCTGGGAGAAGGAATATCCTTCGTTGACCGTGAGAGCTTGTTATGGGCTAAGTTGGGACACCCCTGCAAGGTTTTGAACTTTTGAAAGCCGTGCCCGCAGTTATGGGCAGATAGGAATTTGTTAATATCCGGTTGTAGAAAACCTGAAACTTATCTTAATTAAAATGCATCAACCGCGTGTGTAGCCATGATGGTCTCTTCTCGGCGGGGTCCGGGAAGTGAACACAGTGTTGGAGTTATGCTTGAACGTAGGTTGTTCTAGGATCACTTCTTGATCATAGTTTATCGACCGTGCCTTGCCTTTCTCTTCTCGGTCTCATTTGTGTAAGTTAGCCACCATATATGCTAGTGCTTGCTGCAGCTCCACCTCATACCTTTTCCCTACCCATAAGCTTAAATAGTCTTGATCGCGAGGGTGTGAGATTGCTGAGTCCCCGTGACTCATAGATTACTTCCAAACCCAGATTGCAGGTGCCGATGATACCGTGCAGGTGATGCAACGAAGCTCAAGGAGGAGCTCATTGAATATTGTGTTTGTTATGTTGTACCGTTTCTAGTTGATCAGTGGTGGAGCCCAGTTGGGACGATCGGGGATCTGTGTAGCATTTGGGGTAGTCTTTTTTATTTTGGTTCCGTAGTCGGACCTTGTTTGTATCTGGATGATGAAATGCTTAATTCATGTAGGCATCTCCTTGGTGCACGTCCGGCACGGGTCACGGTGCCCGCTCATCTGGCTCGTCATGTGCGGCCGGCTTTGAAGTGGCAGGATCCGGCGCACCACAAAGGCGACCAGCAAGTCGGACGCCTTGAGGCCCTCTGACTCCGTCATCACCTTAAGGCGGGCGATGGCGGCGGAGGCGTCTTCCGACAGCGGCTTCGGCTTAAAACCCCAGTTGACACGAGGCACAGCAGGCGGACCTGCCACATAAGGCGGCAGGTTGATGAAGTCGCACGCCGGGTCGACGTTCTTCACGTAGAAGTATGACTTCTACCACAGCTTCACCGACTGGATCAGCTTGATGGCTGGGAAGGGTTTCCATGACCCGGACGCCACACTGCGATGAAAGCGCCGCATTGGGCCACCTCCTCCTTGGCGGCGGTGCCGAGCTTGGTATAGAAGAAAGCTCCCCAGAGCTCGATGGTGGGGAGGATGCCAAGATACCCCTCGCATAGGATAACAAAGGCCGACAGCAGCACCACCGTGTTTGGTGTGAGGTGGTGCGGCTGGAGTCGGTAGAAGGCCAAGAAGGCGCGGAGGAAGTCGCTCGCCGGCAGGCCGAAGCCGCAGAGGAAGTGCGAGCGAAAGATGACGCACTCGCCCTCCTCTGGCACCGGCGAGATCTCATTGGCGGGTGGTGCACGCACCCTGACACAGTCCGCGTCGGGCAGCCACAGCGTGTCGCAAAGGAACGTGAGGTGGTCGTCGTGGATGTTGGAGCCGTCCTAGTCGCCGGAGCGCTCCATGACGACTTGAGATCGATAGAGGCAAAGGGGCAACGACGAGCACGCGGACCCGCGGTGGAGCGGAGAAAGGGCTCGAGAAGGAGAAGCTCGATGACGGCAGCAGATCGCGGCAGCACTTCGGCGAGCGTGCAGTGCGGCAGCAGTGAGGAAGAAGAAAGAGTGAGGGGAGGACGCGCGTTCCTCTGCCCCTCCCCTCTCCTCCTACTTATAGCCCTCTGGCCGCGAAGCCAAGGGGGCGGGGCGTGGGATCATGGGATTTACTGTGCCCATGACCCCACGGCCCTGCACTTACCGCGCCGTAATGGCGCATAGTAAAAGCGCGCGAGATCCCAACCGCCCGCCTCGGCCGCAGCAGATCCGCGCACGTGTCGAGGCCCAGTAGTGGCAGGCCCGGCCTGCTCATGCGTCCCATCAAGCGTGGGCTAGCAGGCCGGCCCAGCCAGCTAATGCCGTGTGGTGCGCATGCGGTGGGCGACTAGCCTAGGCGCCTAGCTAGCGCGCCGCGTGCCTCCCGCCGTGACTATTCAAATTTCACCAGTCGGTCTGTCAGGACTAGGGTGGCTCCAGGCAACCGGCACTCCAGAAGATGGACCGTGCAAGCAACCAAGACTTTATGGAGTGGGAAGCTGCTGGGGGACCCCTCTTTGTCAGCCGCGGCGACCCGCCAGCTTTGGGGACTACTATCGGAGTTATTGGCCATGGGTAGCCTCATCTGCCCCCCATGGCCTTTCAAGACAATGGGGCCGACTACGCCCCTCAAGCCTCAAAGATTGATCGCCGCCTTCTTGTGGCCGGCTGGTCCAAGCGGCCAGCTGCGGGAGGGGCCGGCTCCTAGCAGGCGGTCCCTAGAGGGGCCAGTTCCTAGCAGGCGGCCCCAACGCCCTCAAAATCTGAGCCACCGTGAATGCGATGAGACGAGACATGGCTACAGAGAAGCCTGCCACCCTCGAATCCAGGGCGGGTCATGGCTATAGTGCGCCGTATCGGCTGGTGATCTCCCGCATGGCGCGGCACTGTAGCCCCTCCGTCAATGACATCACCCAAGACAGAAGGGGCCCAGCTCCCACGACGGGCTGTCAGTACGGCCCGCGGGCGGCGGGTCCCACCAGCCTGTGAGCAGTCAAAAGGCAGCAAGCTCAGCCAGCCGGCTTGGGGGGAGGCCAGCTTCCGGCAGGCGGCCCTCCCCCTCTTAAGAGTTTGTGCACCATCAGCCGGGAGAAATAGGGAATGGCTACAGCGAATGACCGCCAGGCGGCGGGACTGTAGCCACGCCTCCCCCGATGAAACAAGCGTCATTAGAAGCACGGCTAGAGTGATGAGCCGCCGGCATGGCCCGCAAGCGGCGGGCGCGGCCTATCAGCCGAGTACAAGACAACCGGTGGGGCCCACCAGTCGGCGAGCCCCAGCTGCCAGTGGAGAAGCCGGCCACAAGAGACACTGACGGCCCAGACCTACACCCGACCAGTTTACCATTGTACCCTTGGGGGTAGGCCTATATAAACCCCCCAGGGCACCCATGCAAAGGGTTCTGACTCTTAGAGAAACACACACACATAGAGAGGGAGTTAGGGCTAGCATTGTTCTTCTTCCTCCTCTAGAGAAACAGTTCAAGGAGCAATCTTGTAGCCACTCCTGTTGAATTAGTGATCATGCGGAGACCCCGCAGAGCAGGACTAGGGGTGTTATCTCCTAGGAGAGCCCCGAACCTGGGTAAGATCCGCCGGCGTGCATGTCTTCGCCTCATCCCGTTTCCTGGCACTGGCGACATCTTATTAGCCCCATCCATGATAAGCCATCCTTTGGCATATGTCGCACGACACCCCCGACAATTGGTCTGAAGGTTGTACCGGCCATGTACCGCTCTACCACCGGACTAGTTTCTGTTTTGGAGTGATTCTTAGGCAGTTGTTGACCGGTTGTTCAGTTTAACCGGTACTACCGGTTCCCCAGGCTGTTGTACTACTCGGGGCTTTTTCCTACAGGTTGGTTTTTCCTCTGCTTTGACCTGTTATACCGGTTCGTGCACCGGTTGTACCGATCCTACTGTTTTCTGCACATAACGGGAAGATTCGTGGGGACCTATAAAAGGGGATCTTCTTCCCCATTGTACGATATCCTTTGAGCTCATGTTCTTTCCCCATTGTTGACCTTCTTCGAGCTTGCTAACTCTCAATCCCTCCATGGATTCTTGCTAGTTTTTGAGGGAAAAGAGAGAGGAGATCTAGATCCACATTTCCACCAATCACATTCTCCTCTTTGTGAGGGGAACCCCTTGGATCTAGATCTTGGAGTTCTTGGTGTTCTCCTTGTTCTTCCTCTCATTTTCCTCCCCAGCATTAGTTGCTTTGGTGGGATTTAAGAGAGAAGGACTTGGGCACTCCGTGTGCCCTTGCCATTGCATTTGGTGCATCAATTTGAGTTCTCCACGTGATACGTGGAAGTCACAAGTCGAGAAGCTTATTACTCTTGGGTGCTTGGTACCCTTGAGCTTGTTCCTCTTGGGTGCTTGGGCACCCTAGACGGTTGGTGGTGTTCGGAGCTCAATCATTGTGTTGTAAAGCTCCGGGCAAGCGGGTCTCCAATTAGGTTGTGGAGATCACCCCAAGTAATTTGACGGGTACCGGTGACCGCCCCCAAGGGTTGCCAAAGTGTACGGGTTCGGTGACCGCCCCCAAGGGTTGCCATTTGTACGGGTTCGGTGACCGTCCTCAAGGGTCCCTTAGTGGAATCACGGCATCTTGCATTGTGCGAGGGCGTGAGGACATTACGGTGGCCCTAGTGCCTTCTTGGGGAGCATTGTGCCTCCACACCGCTCCAAATGGAGATTAGCATCTGCAAGGGTGTGAACTTCGAGATACATCCTCGTCTCCGCGTGCCTCAGTTATCTCTTACCCGAGCCCTTTACTTATGCACTTCACTTTGTGATAGCCATATTGTTTCTTGTCATATATCTTGCTATCACTTAGTAGTTTATCTTGCTTAGCATAGGTTGTTGGTGCACATAGTGATCCTGGTTGTTTTAGGTTTTGTGCTTGAGAAATTAACCGCTAGGTTTATTCCGCATTTGTTCAAGCCTAAACCGTAATAATTTTTAAAGCGTGCCTCAGTTATCTCTTACCCGAGCCCTTTACTTATGCACTTCACTTTGTGATAGCCATATTGTTTCTTGTCATATATCTTGCTATCACTTAGTAGTCTATCTTGCTTAGCATAGGTTGTTGGTGCACATAGTGATCCTAGTTGTTTTAGGTTTTGTGCTTGACAAATTAACCGCTAGGTTTATTCCGCATTTGTTCAAGCATAAACCGTAATAATTTTTAAAGCGCCTATTCACCCCCCCCCCTCTAGGCAACATCCACGATCTTTCACTAGGAAACTTAACCATCTTTGATTAACGAGCTAGTCAAGTAGAGGCATACTAGGGACACTCTGTTTGTCTATGTATTCACACATGTACTAAGTTTCCGGTTAATATAATTCTAGCATGAATAATAAACATTTATCACGATATAATGAAATATAAATAACAACTTTATTATTGCCTCTAGGGCATATTTCCTTCAGTCTCCCACTTGCACTAGAGTCAATAATCTAGTTCACATCATCATGTGATTTAACACCAATAGTTCACATCTTTATGTGATTAGTTCACATCTCCATGTGACTAATACCCAAAGGGTTTACTAGAGTCAATAATCTAGTTCACATCACTATGTGATTAACACCCAAAGAGTGATCATGTTTTGCTTGTGAGAGAAATTTAGTCAATGGGTCTGCCACATTCAGAGCCGTATGTATTTTGCAAATTTTCTATGTCTACAATGCTTTGCATGGAGCTACTCTAGCTAATTGCTCCCACTTTCAATATGTATCTAGATCGAGACTTAGAGTCATCCAGATTGGTGTCAAAGCTTGCATCGACGTAACTCTTTATGACGAACTCTTTGTCACCTCGATAACCGAGAAACACTTTCTTATTCCACTAAGGATATTTTTGACCGTTGTCTAGTGATCCACTCCTGGATCACTATTGTACCCTCTTGCCAAACTTATGGTGAGGTACACAATAGGTCTGGTACATAGCATAGCATACTTTATAGAACCTATGACTGAGGCATAGGGAGTGACTTTTCATTCTCTTTCTATTTTCTACCATGGTCGGGTTTTGAGTCTTTACTCAACTTCACAGCTTGCAACACAGGCAAGAACTCCTTCTTTGACTGTTCCATTTTGAACTACTTCAAAATCTTGTCAAGGTATGTACTCATTCAAAATATATCAAGTGTCTTGATCTATCTCTATAGATCTTAATGCTCAACATGTAAGTAGCTTCACCGAGGTCTTTCTTTGAAAAACTAATTTCAAACACTCCTTTATGCTTTCCAGAAAACTCTACATTATTTCCGATCAACAATATGCCATTCACATATACTTATCAGAAATGTTGTAGTGCTCGCACTCACTTTCTTGTAAATACTAGTTTCACCGCAAGTCTGTATAAAACCATATGCTTTGATCACTTTATCAAAGCATATATCCCAACTCCGAGATGCTTGCACCAGTCCATAGATGGATCACTGGAGCTTGCTCACTTTGTTAGAACCTTTAGGATCGGCAAAACCTTCTGGTTGCATCATATACAACTCTTCTTTAAGAAATCCATTGAGGAATGCAGTTTTGACATCCATTTGCCAGATTTCATAAAATGCGGCAACTACTAACATGATTCGGATAGACTTTTAAGCATCGATACGAGTGAGAAAATCTCATCATAGTCAACACCTTGAATTTGTCGAAAACATTTTGTGACAATTCGAGCTTCGTAGATAGTAACACTACTATCAGCGTCCGTCTTCCTCTTGAAGATCCATTTATTCTCAATGACTCACCGATCATCGGGCAAGTCAATAAAAGTCCATACTTTGTTCTCATACATGGATCCCATCTTAGATTTCATGGCCTCAAGGCACTTTACGGAATCTGGGCTCATCATCGCTTCCTCATAGTTCGTAGGTTCGTCATGGCCTAGTAACATGACTTCCATAACAGGATTACCGTACCACTCTGGTGCGGACCGTACTCTGGTTGACCTACGAGGTTCGGTAGTAACTTGATCTGAAGTTTCATGATCATCATCATTAGCTTCCTCACTAATTGGTGTAGGAATCAACTGGAATTGATTTCTGTGATGAACTACTTTCCAATGTGGGAGAAGGTACAATTACCTCACCAAGTTCTACTTTCCTCCCACTCACTTCTTTCGAGAGAAACTCCTTCTCTAGAAAGGATCCATTCTTAGCAACAAAATATCTTGCCTTCGGATATGTGATAGAAGGTGTACCCAACAGTTTCCTTTTGGGTACCCTATGAAGATGCACTACTCTGATTTGGGTACGAGCTTATCAGTTTGAAACTTTTTCACATAAGCATCGCGACCCCAAACTTTAAGAAACGATAGCTTTGGTTTCTTGCCAAACCATAGTTCATACGGTGTCATCTCAATGAATTTAGATGGTACCCTATTTAACGTGAATGTAGTTGTCTCTAATGCATAACCCAAAGCGATAGTGGTAAATCGGTAAGAGACATCATAGATCGCACCATATCTAATAAAGTACGATTACAACGTTTGGACACACCATTATGTTGTGGTGTTCCAGGTGGCGTGAGTTGCGAAACTATTCCACATTGTTTCAAATGAAGACAAAACTCGTAACTCAAATATTCGCCTCCGCGATCAGATCGTAGAAACTTTATTTTCTTGTTACAATGATTTTCCACTTCACTCCGAAATTCTTTGAACTTTTCAAATGTTTCAGACTTATGTTTCATTAAGTAGATATACCCAAATCTACTCAAATCATCTGTGAAGGTCAGAAAATAACGATACCCGCCGCGAGCCTCAACACTTATCGGATCATCAGTATGTATTATTTCCAATAAGTCAGTTGCTCGCTCCATTGTTCCGGAGAACGGAGTCTTAGTCATCTTGCCCATGAGGCATGGTTCGCAAGCATCAAGTAATTCATAATCAAGTGATTCCAAAAGTCCATCAGCATGGAGTTTCTTCATGCACTTTACACCAATATGACCTAAACGGCAGTGCCACAAATAGGTTGCACTATCATTATTAACTTTGCATCTTTTGGCTTCAATATTATGAATATGTGTATCACTACGATCGAGATTCAATAAACCATTCACCTTGGGTGTATGACCACAGAAGGTTTTATTCATGTAAACGGAATAACAATTATTCTTTGACTTAAATGAATAACCGTATTGCAATAAACATGATCCAATCATATTATGCTCAATGCAAACACCAAATAACATTTATTTTAGGTTCAACACTAATCCTGAAGGTAAAGGGAGTGTGCGATGGTGATCTTATCAACCTTGGAATCATTTCCAACACACATCGTCACCTCGTCCTCAACTAGTCTTTGTTTATTTTGCAACTCTCGTTTTGAGTTAGTACTCTTAGCAACTGAACTAGTATCAAATACCGAGGGGTTTGCTATAAACACTAGTGAAGTACACATCAATAACATGTATATCAAATATACCTTTATTCACTTTGCCATCCTTCTTATCCGCCAAGTATCTAGGGCAGTTCCACTTCCAGTGACCATTTCATTTGCAGTAGAAGCACTCAGTTTCAAGCTTGGGTCTAGCTTTGGGCTTCTTCATGGGAGTGGCAACTTGCTTGCCATTCTTCTTTAAGTTCCCTTTCTTTCCCTTGCCCTTTTATTTGAAACTAGTGGTCTTGTCAACCATCAACACTTGATGCTTTTCTTGATTTCTACCTTCGCCGATTTCAGCATCGCGAAGAGCTCGGGGAATCATTTTCGTCATCCCTTGCATATTATAGTTCATCACGAAGTTCTAGTAACTGGTGATAGTGACTAGAGAACTTTATCAATCACTATCTTATCGGGAATATTAACTCCCAGTTGATTCAAGCAATTGTAGTACCCAGACAATCTGAGCACATGCTCACTGGTTGAGCTATTCTCCTCCATCTTGTAGGAAGGTACTGTCAGAGGTCTAATACCTCTCGATACGGGCATGAGTATGAAATACCAATTTCAACTCTTAGAACATCTTATATGTTTCGTGACATTTCAAAACATTTTTGAAGTCCCGGTTCTAAGTCGTAAAGCATGATGCACTAAACTACCAAGTAGTCATCATATCGAGCTTTGCCAAATGTTCATAACGACTGCATCTGCTCCTGCAATAGGTCTGTCACCTAGCGGTGCATCAAGGACATAATTCTTCTGTGCAGCAATGAGGATAATCCTCAGATCATTGCTACTATCATATTTCAACTTATTTTTCTCTAGGAACATATCACAAATAAATGGGGAGCTACATCGCAAGCTATTGATCTACAACATAGATATGCAAAAACTATCAGGACTAAGTTCATGATAAATTAAGTTCAATTAATCATATTACTTAAGAACTCCCACTTAGATAGACAGCCCTCTAATCATCTAAGTGATCACATGATCCATATCAACTAAACCATGTCCAATCATCACGTGAGATGGAGTAGTTTTCAATGGTGAACATCACTATGTTGATCATATCTACTATATGATTCACGCTCGACCTTTCGGTCTTAGTGTTTCGAGGCCATATCTTCATATGCTAGGCTCGTTAAGTTTAACCCAAGTATTCTTCATGTGCAAAACTGGCTTGCACCCGTTGTATGTGAACATAAAGCTTATCACACCCGATCATCACGTGGTGTCTCGGCACGACGAACTGTAGCAACGGTGCATACACAGGGAGAACACTTATACCTTGAAATTTAGTGAGAGATCATCTTGTAATGCTACCGCCGTACTAAGCAAAATAAGATGCATAAAAGATAAACATCATATGCAATCAAAATATGTGACATGATATGGCCATTATCATCTTGTGCCTTTGATCTCATCTCCAAAGTACTGTCATGATCTCCATTGTCACCGGCATGACACCATGATATCCATCATCTTGATCTTTATCAATGTGTCGTCACATGGCCGTCTCGCCAACTATTGCTTTTGCAACTATTGCTATCGCATAGCGATAAAGTAAAGAAATTATATGGCGCTTGCATATTATGCAATAAAGAAATAACCATAAGGCTCTTGCCAGTTGCCGATAACTTTAACAAAACATGACCATCTCATACAACAATTTATATCTCATCATGTCTTCACCATATCACATCACAACATGCCCTGCAAAAACAAGTTAGACGTCCTCTACTTTGTTGTTGCAAGTTTTACATGGCTGCTATGGGCTGAGCAAGAACCGTTCTTACCTACACATCAAAAACCACAACGTAGTATAGTGATTGCTTTTTGATCTTCAGAAAGAACCATGTTCATTGAAACCGATTCAACTAAAGTTAGAGAAACAGACACCCACTAGCCACTTGTGTGCGAAGCACGGCGGTAGAACCAGTCTCGCGTAAGCGTACGCGTAATGTCGGTCTGGGCCGCTTCATCCAACAATGCCCCCGAATCAAGAATCAACTAGTAACAGCAAGAAATATGTATATACTCACGCCCACAGCACCTTTGTGTTCTACTCGTGCATATAACATATACGCATAGACCTGGCTCGGATGCCACTATTGGGGAACGCAGTAATTTCAAAAAAAAACCTACGCATACGCAAGATCATGGTGATGCATAGCAACGATAGGGGAGAGTGTTGTCTACGTACCCTCGTAGACCGTAAGCGGAGGCGTTATGACAACACGGTTGATGTAGTTGTACGTCTTCACGATTGACCGATCCTAGTACCGAAAGTATGGCACCTCCGTGATCTGCACACGTTTGGCTCGGTGATGTCTCACGAACTCACGATCTAGCAGAGTGTCGAGGGAGAGCTTCGTCAGCACGACGGCATGATGACGGTGATGATGATGCTACCAGAACAGGGCTTCGCCTAAGCACTGGTACGATATGATCGAGGTGGATTATGGTGGAGGGGGCACCGCACACGGCTAAGACAATTGTCAACTTGTGTGTCTATGGGGTGCCCCCTCCCCCGTATATAAAGGAGTGGGGGAAGGGAGGGCCGGCCCTCTCTATGGCGCGCCCCAAGGGGGATTCCTACTCCTAGTAGGAGTAGGATCCCCCCCCCTTCCCTAGTTGGAGTAGGAGAAGAAGGAAGGGGAAGAGGGAGAGAAGGAAAGAGGGGGGAGCCGCTCCCTCCCTAGTCCAATTTGGACCAGCCCATGGGGGGCGCGCAGCCACCCCTTGAGGCCCTTCTCTCCTTTCCCGCATGGCCCATTAAGGCCCATTACTTCCCAGTGAATTCTCGTAACTCTCCGGTACTTCGAAAAATACTCGAATCACTCGGAACCTTTCCGATGTCCGAATATAGCCTTCCAATATATCGATCTTTACGTCTCTACCATTTCGAGACTTCTCGTCATGTCCGTGATCATATCCGAGACTCCAAACTACCTTCAGTACATCAAAACACATAAACTCATAATACCGGTCGTCACCGAACGTTAAGCGTGCGGACCCTACGGGTTCAAGAACTATGTAGCCATGACCGAGACACATCTCTGGTCAATAACCAATAGCGGAACCTGGATGCTCATATTGGCTCCTACATATTCTACGAAGATCTTTATCGGTCAAACCACATAACAACATACGTTGTTCCCTTTGTCATCGGTATGTTACTTTCCCGAGATTCAATCTTCGGTATCATCATACCTAGTTCAATATCGTTACCGGCAAGTCTCTTTACTCGTTACGTAATGCATCATCCCACAACTAACTCATTAGTCACATTGCTTGCAAGGCTCATAGTGATGTACATTACTGAGAGGGCCCAGAGATACCTCTCTGATAGACGGAGTGACAAATCCTAATCTCAATCTATGCCAACTCAACAAACACCATCGGAGACACCTGTAGAGCATCTTTATTATCACCCAGTTACGTTGTGACGTTTGATAGCACACAAGGTGTTCCTCCGGTATTCGGGAGTTGCATAATCTCATAGTCAGAGGAACATGTATAAGTCATGAAGAAAGCAGTAGCAATAAAACTGAATGATCATTATGTTAAGCTAACGGATGGGTCTTGTCCATCACATCATTCTCTAATGATGTGATCCCGTTCATCAAATGACAACACATGTCCATGGCTAGGAAACTTAACCATCTTTGGTTAACGAGCTAGTCAAGTAGAGGCATACTAGGGACACTCTGTTTGTCTATGTATTCACACATGTACTAAGTTTCCGGTTAATACAATTCTAGCATGAATAATAAACATTTATCATGATATAAGGAAATATAAATAACAACTTTATTATTACCTTTAGGGCATATTTCCTTCAGAATCCTAGTCCACACTTTCCTTTACCTTCTCCCCTTTCCTTCTCCTCCTTAGGCCGGCCCATAACAGGGGCACACCAGTCCCTTGTGTCTGGTGCGTTTCCCCTCTAGGCACATAAGGCCCATATCTTTTTCCGGGGGTGCCCGGAACCCCTTCCGGCGACCCGAGAGGTAAAGATTGATATATAGGACGATGGTATTCAGACACCGGAAGTGTTTCGGGGGGTACTGGGTACGACTCCAAACAACATCCGGTCACCAAATCACATCACTCATATAATATTATATCATCATCCAACGATAAGCGTGCGAACCCTGCAAGTTTGAGAACTATGTAGACATGACCGAGACACCTCTCCGATCAATAACCAATAGCGGAACCTAGATGCCCATATTGGTTCCTACATATTCTACGAAGATCTTTAGCGGTCGAACCGTTATGACAACATACGTAATTCCCTTTATCCATCAGTATGTTACTTGCCCGAGATTCGATCGTCGGTATATTCATACCTAGTTCAATCTCGTTACCGACAAGTCTCTTTACTCATTCTGTAATACATCACTCAGTGACTAACTCCTTAGTCGTTTGCTTGCAAGCTTATGATGTGTATTATCGAGAGGGCCCAGAGATACCTCACCAATACTCGGAGTGACAAATCCTAATCTCGATCTATGCCAACTCAACAAACACCTTCGGAGATACATATAGAACATCTTTATAATCACCCAGTTACATTGTGACCTTTTATAGCACACAAGGTATTCCTCCGGTATCCGGGAGTTGCATAATCTCATAGTCGAAGGAATATGTATTTGACATGAAGAAAGCAATAATAATAAAACTGAACGATCATCTAAGCTAACGAATGGGTCTTGTCCATCACATCATTCTCCTAATGATGTGATCCTGTTATCAAATGACAACTCATGTCCATGGTTAGGAAACCTTAACCATCTTTGATCAACGAGCTAGTCAAGTAGAGGCTCACTAGGGACACGGTGTTTGTTTATGTATTCACACATGCATTTAGGTTTCCGATTAATACAATTCTAGCATGAATAATAAACCTTTATCATGAATAAGGAAATATAAAATAACAACTTTATTATTGCCTTAGGGCATATTTCCTTTAATATGATTCATACATCATACCTAGCATGCTTAGGCAAAGAGCAACGTATATCTCCACTGTGATTTTTGTATTATCTTGTTCTTTTGGGGATGATCAATAAAGGGTGCAGCATGAAGGAAATATGCCCTAGAGGCAATAATAAAGTTGTTATTTGTATTTTCTTATATCATGATAAATTTTTATTATTCATGCTAGAATTGTATTAACCGGAAACTTAGTACATGTGTGAATGCATAGACAAACAAAGTGTCACTAGTTTGCCTCTACTTGACTAGCTCGTTGAATCAATGATGGTTATGTTTCCTAACCATAGACATGAGTTGTCATTTGATTAACGGGATCACATCATTAGAGAATGATGTGATTGACTTGACCCATCCGTTAGCTTAGCACGATGATCGTTTAGTTTGTTGCTATTGCTTTCTCCATAACTATACATGTTCCTATGACTATGAGATCATGCAAGTCCCGAATACCCGAGGAACACTTTGTGTGCTACCAAACGTCACAACGTAACTGGGTGATTATAAAGTTGCTCTACAGGTGTCTCCGATGGTGCTTGTTGAGTTGGCATGGATCAAGATTAGGATTTGTCACTCCGATTGTCAGAGAGGTATCTTTGGGCCCTCTCGGTAATGTACATCACTATAAGCCTTACAAGCAATGTAGCTAATGAGTTAGTTACGGGTTGTAGCATTATGGAACGAGTAAAGAGACTTTCCGGTAACAAGATTGAACTAGGTATTGAGATACCGACGATCAAAGCTTGGGCAAGTAACATACCGATGACAAAGGGAACAACGTATATCGTTATGCGGTTTGACCGATAAAGATCTTCGTAGAATATGTAGGAACCAATATGAGCATCCAGGTTCCGCTATTGGTTATTGACTGGAGACATGTCTCAGTCATGTCTACATAGTTCTCGAACCCGTAGGGACCACACACTTAACGTTCGGTGACGATCAGTATTACGAGTTTATGTGTTTTGATGTACCGAAGGTAGTTCGGAGTCCCGGATTTGATCATGGACATGACAAGGAGTCTCGAATGGTCGATACGTAAAGATCGATATATTGGAAGCCTATGTTTGGACATCGGAATGGTTCCGGGTGAAATCTGGAGTATACCGGAGCACCGGGAGGTTACCGGAACCCCCCGGGAGGTATATGGGCCTTATTGGGCCTTAGTGGAAGAGAGGGAAAAGAAGCAAAGGAGGGCCCCCCCCAAGCCCAATCTGAATTGGGAGGGGGTCGGGCCCCCTTTCCTTCCTTCTTCATCCTCCTTCCTTCTCTCCTAGAACCAACAAAGGGAAGGGGGAATCCTACTCCCGGTGGGAGTAGGACTCCCTTGGGGCGCGCCTAGAGAGGCCGGCTGAGGGAGTCCTAGATTAGGGGGTGTTCGGGTAGCCGGACTCCAGGACTATGAATATATGAGATTGAAGAGTTTGTCCCGTGTCCGGATGGGACTTTCCTTGGCGTGGAAGGCAAGCTTGGCAATGCGGATATTCAAGATCTCCTACCATTGTAACCGACTTTGTGTAACCCTAACCCTCTCCGGTGTCTATATAAACCGGAGGGCTTTAGTCCGTAGGACAACTTCATCATACAACAATCATACCATAGGCTAGCTTTTAGGGTTTAGCCTCCTTGATCTCGTGGTAGATCTACTCTTGTACTACCCATATCATCAATATTAATCAAGCAGGACGTAGGGTTTTACCTCCATCAAGAGGGCCCGAACCTGGGTAAAACATCGTGTTCCTTGCCTCCTGTTACCATCCGGCCTAGACGCATAGTTCGGGACCCCCTACCCGAGATCCACCGATTTTGACACCGACATTGGTGCTTTCATTGAGAGTTCCTCTGTGTTGTCGCCTTTAGGCCCGATGGCTCCTTCGACCATCAACAACGATGCAGTCTAGGGTGAGACTTTTCTCCCCGGACAGATCTTCGTCTTCGGTGGTTTCGCACTGCGGACCAAGTCGCTTGGCCACCTTGAGCAGATCGAAAGCTACGCCCCTAGCCATCAGGTCAGGTTTGGAAGCCTAAACTACACGGCTGACATCAGCGGGGACTTGATCTCCGACGGATTCAAGCCACAGCTAAGCGCGCCGCATTGTCTCGATGGGCATGATATAGCTCTGCCGCCGAACAGCGCCTTGGAGGCCGCACACGCATCGGTTCCGACCATTGATTCGGAGCCTACTGCGCCGATCGAGGATCGGCGGTTGGACGCTGCCTCAGGGGCTGCGATCTCAGAGGCGATCGAGCCGAACTCCAGCCCCGCACTCCGCATGGCCCGTGTAACACCACGGATATTACTTTCCCAATATGTAATGCAACTCTTGCCGTTTCCGGCCTTAAGTTATTTTATTTTCTCGGGTTCGGGTCTTTGTCTCCGTGTGTTGTTATCATTGTCATGCATCTCATATCATGTCATCATGTGCATTGCATTTGCATACGTGTTCGTCTCATGCATTCGAGCATTTTCCCCGTTGTCCGTTTTGCATTCCGGCGCTCCGTTCTCCTCCGGTGGTCATTTCTACCTTTCTTTCATGTGTGGGGATTAAAGATTTCCGGATTGGACCGAGACTTGCCAATCGGCCTTGGTTTACTACCGGTAGACCGCCTGTCAAGTTTCGTATCATTTGGACTTCGTTTGATACTCCAACGGTTAACCGAGGGACCGAAAAGGCCTCGTGTGTGTTGCAGCTCAACACCCCTCCAATTTGGCCCAAAACCCACCAAAACCTTCTCCATCATCTAGAGCGTTCGATCACGATCGCATGGTCGAAAACGGCACCTCATTTGGACTCTCCTAGCTCCTCCTATGCCTATTTAAAGATCCCTCCTCGAAATCCCGGATCCACTCCAACCCTAACCCTAGTCCCCGTCCATCCGGCGCGCCGGACACGTCCGGGCCGCACCGGACATCGACGCCGCCCCAACCGCAGCGTGCCACGTGGCGCCCGCGCGCCCCACTTTGCCGCCAGCACCGCCGGCCCGCGAGGCC
>NC_041384.1:604008463-604034641 GCF_002162155.2 Triticum dicoccoides
ACGGATCCGGCCACCCCGCCGCCGGACCTCGCCGCCCCGACCCGGATCCGGCCTTCTCCTCGCCGGCCCCGGCCACCACCGACTCGCCGGAGTGCGTGCGCCGCCGCCTCGGTTCGCGGACCCAGAAACCCTAGATCTGGAGGTCCATTTTTTCTTCTAAGTCCCCGTTTTTCCAGATTCAAGTGCCCTTGTTCATCACATCGTATCTCCTCATCCGTAGCTCCGTTTTGGACATATAGCATATCAAAATGTTCGCCTTAGAGAGAACATCATTTCATTCCATTGCATCATTTTCATTTGAGTTCATCTTGATGCCCGAAATGCTGTTAGAAGAGGTCTACTTGAGATAATTGTCAGATCTGCTGCTCCACTTAGCTATTTGTCATTTTTGCCATGATTATTGTGTGCATGATATGCCCGTGAGCTCTACATATGTTTTGTTAAGGTGCAACCCATGCATTTTTTGTGATGTGTGTGGTGACTAGCACAAGCTTGCAAAGTGAGGCACTTGGTAATGCTGATTTCAGGGACTTAGCATTTCCACTAAGTCCTTGAGCTGTTTATCTCATATGGCCATATGTTCATGTTGTTTCCTAGTGATTCGTGCCTCTTTTGAGGATGATCAGTAAGGATGTTTTGTTAATCTTGTAGTGCTCTATCCATCCATGTCTTGGTTTGCATTTATGGAGCACCCTAGCTTGAGTCAATCGAGCTCTACTTTTGCTACTTCGTGAATCTGGGCAGATTGTCTACATGTTAGCGATTTTGCCGATGACGTTGTAGTTGATCCGTGCATGCTATGCTATTGTTCTTGCCATGTCTAGCTTTCATTTTGTGTATTCTTGATGTGTGTATGCTTAGATTATCATGACTTGCTCCGTAGTGAGTGCATCGAGCTCGTAAACATGCCTACTTGATATCTGTTTTTAGCATGTGTCAGTTTTCACTAAGTCTAAAAACCGATTATGTTTTTGCTATGTTCACATGCTTGCAAATGTGTTTTCTGATCCCTTTCGGCTCAAGGTCACTAAGGGACTTTTGTTAAGCCTTTTGAGTAGCTCCATGCCATCTTTTACTTTGCCATGTTCAGGTCCTATAGCATGTAGTTTTATTGCTCCAAACAGTGCTACCTGATCTGAAATTCCAGACAAGTGTTAATTTCACCGAAGTCTGAAATCTGTTTACCATATGCATTTTTGCCATGCTTGTTCGAACCTGTTAATGGATGATTTGGCCGTAGCTTAGTGCTAGACTTTTGTTAAGCATCATGAATGCATTCCTTCCATGTATTTTGTTGCCATGTTTGGGTGCTGTAGCATGTTCATCTCGTTGCATTTAGATGGCTACTTGCTGTAAATCGTAGAACGTGGTCATATTTGAATTGATTGCCATTTCCAAACCGTAACTCCGATTCCGGCGTTCTTTATATCGTTTTCAAGTGATTTCATCTCATCTTTCCAGTGGCACACTTGGATTTCCAAGTTGAGGCCAGGTTCATGCATCCCTTGTCAAATCTTGCATATGCATCCCGCATCGCATCCCGCATAGCATATCATCTTTGCACCTTATTGTTTGAGCCTTGCATGTGGTTGATTGTGTCATTGTTGTTTGTCTTGTTTGGGTAGAGCCGGGAGATGTGATCGCTAACGAGGAGCCCGTTGAGTTTGCTTTCGAGGATCCAGTCAACTCTGACAACTTTGCAGGCAAGATGATCATACCCTCGAAATCACTACTATCTTTGCCATGCTAGATTGCTCGCTCTTTTGCTATGCCAATGCTACGATGCCTACCACTTTCTTTCAAGCCTCCCAAATTGCCATGTCAAACCTCTAACCCACCATGTCCCAGCAAACCGTTGTTTGGCTATGTTACCGCTTTGCTCAGCCCCTCTTATAGCGTTGCTAGTTGCAGGTGAAGATTGGAGGCCGTTCCTTGTTGGAACATTTAATTACTTGTTGGGATATCATTATATTGTCTCGTTATATTAATGCATCTACATACTTGGTAAAGGGTGGAAGGCTCGGCCTCTCGCCTAGTGTTTTGTTCCACTCTTGCCGCCCTAGTTTCCGTCATATCGGTGTTATGTTCCCGGATTTTGCGTTCCTTACGCGGTTGGGTTATAATGGGAACCCCTTGATAGTTCGCCTTGATTAAAGCTTTTCCAGCAATGCCCAACCTTGGTTTTACCATTTTCCACCTAGCCTCTTTTCCCTTGGGTTTCCGGAGCCCGAGGGTCATCTTATTTAAACCCCCCCGGGCCAGTGCTCCTCTGAGTGTTGGTCCAAATAGAGCCACTTGCAGCGCCACCTCGGGGAAACTCGAGGGTTGGTTTTAGTTGTACGTAGTGTTCATCTGAGTGTGCCCTGAGAAAGAGATATGTGCAGCTCCTATCGGGATTTGTCGGCACATTCGGGCGGTGTTGCTGGTCTTGCTTTAACCTGTCGAAGTGTCTTGAAGAACTGAGATACCGAGTCTGATCGGAACGTCTTGGGAGGAGGTCTATTCCTTCGTTGACCGTGAGAGCTTATCATGGGCTAAGTTGGGACTCCCCTGCAGGGATTTGAACTTTTGAAAGCCGTGCCCGCGATTATGGGCTGATGGGAATTTGTTAATGTCCGGTTGTAGATTACTTGAACCTTAACTTAATTAAAATGAATCAACTGAGTGTGTTACCGTGATGGCCTCTTCTCGGCGGAGTTCGGGAAGTGGACACGATGTTGGACTAATGTTTGCGCAGGTTGTCCTCTAGTTTCTCGCTCGCGCTTTGCCTTCTCTTCTCGCTCTCTTTTGTGAATAGGATAGCCACCATATATGCTAGTCGCTTGCCGCAGTTCCACATATATTTTTACCTTGCCTTACCTATAAGCTTAAATAGTCTTGATCGCGAGGGTGTGAGATTGATGGGTCCCTGTGGCTCACAGATTACTATTACACCAGATGCAGGGCCTGATGATTCCGCTCCAGGTGACGCGCTCGAGCTCAAGTGGGAGTTCGACGAGGACTCTCAACGTTACTATGTTTCCTTGCTTGATGATCAGTAGTGGTGCCCAGTTGGGGTGATCGGGACCATGTCGCATGTTGGGTTATCTTCTATTTTGGCGCCGTAGTTGGGCCATGAGTGTTCGGATGATGTGATGTTATTTATGTACCTTGATTGACGTGGCGAGTGTAAGCCAACTATGTTATCTCCCCTTTATTATTTATATTACATGGGATGTTGTGAAGATTGCCTTACTTGCGACATATGCCTTCAATGCGATTATGCCTCTAAGTCGTGCCTCGACACGTGGGAGATATAGTCGCATCAAGGGTGTTACAGCCCGTTAGTCTGAGGAGCCGGATTCCTTTCCGAACTCCGAGCGCACCGCGCCCCTGCCGATCGAATCCGATTGGGCGCCAATAATGGAGTTCACCGCCGCAGACATCTTTCAGCACTCGCCCTTCGGCGACGTCCTGAATTCGCTAAAGTCTCTCTCTTTATCAGGAGAGCCCTGGCCGGACTACGGTCAGCAAGGATGGGATTCGGATGATGAAGAAATCCAAAACCCACCCACCACCCACTTCGTAGCCACTGTCGATGACTTAACCGACATGCTCGACTTCGACTCCGAAGACATCGACGGTATGGATGATGATGTAGGAGACAACCAAGAACCAACGCCTATAGGGCATTGGCAGCCACCTCATCACACGATGTGTACATGGTGGATACCCCTAAAGGAAGCAACAATGAGGAAAACGGGGATGGAAAGAGGGATCGATCTCTAGAAAAACAATTAAAGCATCAGCGTAAACGCCAACCCAAGCCCCGCCTCGATAAAGACCCAGCCGTAGAGCAGGATGAGCCAGTAGACAACGAGCATGCCTTAGAGCAACCATCCCAACAGGACAACCCGGATAGAGAAACCGAACATCCCTCCCCCGGCGAAAATGGCATTCTGGACGACCCTACGCCGGACAAGCCCACGAAGTAGAAGAACCTCCACAAACGGCTCGTTGCAACCGCACGCAGCCTGAAAAAGCATAAGCGGAAGCTAAAAACTGCGGAAGATGCACTCAGGATCAGATGGAGTAAAGTAATCAATACCGCAGACAAATACGGCGACAGTCGCCGCACTAAAAGCTATCCGAAGAGAAAGCTACTGCCTGAATTCGACGAGGAGGCCTTAGAGCCCTCGCATTCCAAAAGTGAGAAAGCCACACGGTCAGATAGACGACCCCATGGCCAGCATAAAGCGGCAAGTAGCGCCGCACTTAAGCCGGCATGCGACCCACTTAAGGGTTCGCATCATGGCCCGGCCAGGTCCATTTACGGGCCAAGAAAGTAAGCTCTCGTAAGCAATGCAATAAAGCCATTATCAGAATCTGGCACACCCAAATACAGGGGTGCTGCACACCCCCTATGTTTCACCGATGAGGTCCTGGATTATGAATTTCCAGCGGGATTCAAACCCGTAAACATAGAGGCATATGATGGAACAACAGACCCTGGAGTCTGGATCGAGGATTATATCCTCCACATACATATGGCTAGAGGAGATGACCTCCACGCCATAAAATACTTACCCCTCAAGCTTAAAGGGCCAGCCCGGCATTGGCTCAAAAGCCTTCCTGAAAACACAATCGGAAGTTGGGAAGAGCTCGAGGACGCTTTCCGAGCAAATTTTCAAGGGACCTATGTCCGCCCTCTGGATGCAGACGATCTTAGTCACATAACTCAACAACCCGGAGAGTCAGCTCGGCAATTCTGGAATAGATTTCTTACTAAAAAGAATCAGATAGTCGACTGTCCGGACGCTGAAGCCTTAGCGGCTTTCAGGCATAATGTCTGAGACGAATGGCTCACCAGACACCTCGGCCAAGAAAAGCCAAGAACAATGGCCGCACTAACAAGCCTCATGACCCGCTTTTGCATAGGAGAGGACAGCTGGTTGGCAAGATGCAGCACCAGTGACCCAAGTACATCCGAAACTAGGGATGGAAACGGAAAACCGCGACGCAATAAGGACCGTCGCCGGACTAAGGAAAAAAGTCCGAAGAGCACGGCAGTCAATGCCGGATTCAAAAGCTCACGACAGAATCAAAAAAAGCCGCCCCTCCAAGATAACAGGGATGACCTATCCAACCTAAACAAAATCTTGGATAGGATATGTCAAATACATAGCACTCCCGGAAAGCCTGCTAACCATACCCATAGAGATTGTTGGGTTTTCAAACAATCCGGCAGACTCAACGCCGAACAGAAGGGGCTCGACACACCAAGCGAAGACGAGGACGAACCCCAAAAGTAGAGTACCAGGAAACAAAAGAATTTCCCACAAGAAGTAAAAACAGTAAACTTACTCCACATAACAAAACATGCGGCGCCCATAAAGGTACGTGCCCCACGGCCTATCCCAAAGGAATCCCGCCACTGGTTGTCAAAACCAATCATCTTCGATCATCTGGATTATTCTAGAAGTGTCAGGAACCCAGGCTGGACTGCCCTGGTACTCGATCCAATAATTGGCGGACTCCAGTTTTCAAATGTCCTTATGGACGGTGGCAGCGGACTCAACCTAATATATCAGGACTCAATCCGCCACATGGGGATCGACCCAAAAAGAATTCGCCACAGCAAAACCTCCTTTCAAGGAGTAACGCCAGGTCTGGACACCCATTGCATGGGTTTTCTCCGGCTCGAGGTTATTTTCGGCTCTGCCGATAACTTCCGTCACAAAAAGCTGACTTTCCACATCGTCCCATTCTCAAGTCGCTATCAAGCACTACTAGGACACGAAGCTTTCGCCCGCTTTAACACAATACCGCATTATGCATCTCTTACGCTTAAGATGCCCAGTCCACGCGGCATCATCTCCTTAAAGGGGAAGCAGTGAGAACACCTCCCCCAAGCGGAGGATTGTGCGGCCGCTTTAACAGCCCCACAATACAATGGCTTCACCAGCCAGAACATCGGAACAGGTCATTAAGACCACGGACACGGATAGACGAGTCCGGCACAAAAGTATCATTGATAAAGGCTTAGTGGCCATATACCCCTGCACTAGGGGCTTCACACATATAAAATAAGAGACAATAAAGCTCAATTTTTTCATATTTTACTTTACACTTTGTTTATTTCATATAACTTTTGTTCGGCATGCCCCTTTTTTCAACTTAGTTGCTCTCTTTTTATAGATGAACGTCGTGCTGCGCCCGTCCAGGATACGGCACAATGGAGACACAGGCGCAGACGTGCAGTAGGGACCCGTTCCAAGGATTCTTTTCAGATTAAGACCCTGCGTAAACCTTTTTTACTGTCTCTTGTTGATACACATCCCCTGGTTCTATGACCAAGGAGGAGGCTGGCGTCTTGGCATGTGGCCACGTCATAATTCTTGCGCGTACCTGGACACTAGGGGCTTATACCTCAGAGCGTTACCTCGCCCGCTCTCATAAAGACCGAATACCTTAGGGAGTGTTCGGCGTCGCGAGTTTGGCCTTATATGCATCAGCTCCGAGTCATGATTTTGGTCAAATGTTGGGTTGCACGGCTCCTGTGTTCGGCCGCCTTACGTTCCGCTCTATCGGCTAAGGCGGCACTAGGAGAACTACTGTGATTGTGCCCTGGTTCGGCCAGGCAAGCACCTCAGTAGAGAAAGCCGAAAACTGACTGTCATGATATGGCGTGAGACTGGTCAACCACTCGATGACTCTCCGGAATCTGTAGGATTCCTCCGCATTAACGAAGGGCCGTTTCCCGGCCAGGCACATACGCGCCCCGAATTCGGGCGAGCGCAGTCGCCACCAGGGGCTACCTAAATAGTCCAATTGTCAAGCTCCTATGGCTAAGTGAAAGTGTTAAAGCATTATAGTCCGGTTGCCTAGCTCGCTGCGCTATCACCTCCTTTGTAGGACCAAGACGTTGGATTAAGTGTGAAAATGCGCCTTCTACGAGCACCCCCGCACTTGTGCGTGGGGGCTGAAGCCAAGGACTGCAATCTTTCAGATTTTGTATTTATATATCTTAAAACGGCCGCACATGAGGTGTTCCAAATACTTGAAGGCACAAGTATAAAAGGCTACTACAATTCATCAAAATATTGCTTTATGATTACATATGCTATCAGAACATAGCATCCTTCGAGCACTGCGTCTCTATTACACGAGCGCCTTCAAGGACTTCCTGAAAATAGTGCTCGGAGGGTACTCGGCTTTTGTCCGAATCTCGGGATGCAACAACGGTGGTCTCCATCTTTGCCCAGTATGTCTTGACACGGGCAAGAGCCATCCGTGCGCCCTCTATGCATGCTGACCTCTTCATCGCATTGATACGTGGCACCACGTCAAGAAATTGCTGCACCAAGCTGAAATAACTCTTCGGCTATGATCTCCCCGGCCACAAATAACCCATGACGTACTTCATGGCGAGTCCGGACAATCTATTCAGTTCGGCCCATTGAGCCAGACGATCGTCCACTGCCAGTGGATGCTCTGGATTCTGGAACTGCGACCAGAAAAGCCTTTCCACTTCGCGATCTTCTTGATCTCGAAAGTATTCGGTCGCATCAGCAGCACTCGCTACCAAATCCAGATAGGTGTCCTCCGCACTCCACATCCGATCCAACGAAGCAAACTTCGGATCGCAAAACTTCCTTCGCAGCATAAAGGGATTTCCAGCCGCAATCTGTCCAGCCTGACGCAGCTCCTCCTTCGCAGCTCTCATCGCAGAGCAAGCGTCCTTGGCATCAGCAACGGCCTTCTCTAAGTCTGTCTGTCTCGCCCGGTCTTCTTTCTCAAGAAACTTGCAACGGTCAGCAGCACTTTTTAACTTCACGGCCACCACGGCCATCTCCTTATTGCTTCGGCAGTGAGCAGCCTGTTCGGCTCTCAGCTCTCCAAGGGCCTTCTCGGCAGCCGCATCACTTTTCCTGGCTTGTTCCTTAGCTCGGGCAAGTTCCGCCCAAAGACTCTCCACGGCGGCCGCCCCATCTGCGTCAAGCACACACATTGTAAGATACTGGCATAAAGCTCCTCTTACCAGATGCCGCCCGAGGAATTGCATACCTTGAGCCTCATCAAGCCGCTCGTTGATGAGCGCGATGTCGGCATCTGCCACGTCAAGTTGCCGCTTTAGTTCGGCAAAATCATTAGTTCGGCTCGATTTCGGACACTTCGCCACCTGTATACAAAGGCGACATTTTAGACCTGGGATTATGATCCTCTGCGCGTCGTCAATTTTGACAACGGACAAAGTCTCAGGGGCTACTATCTACACAGGGCGCATCTTGTTTATGCGCAACTGACAAAGAAGTACATTATTAAACGTACCTCAAAACCCGGCAGCAAACTTCTGACGGCCTCATGCAATCCGCTTTCCGCGGATGAAATCCTTCCAATCACCGTACCCATCAATGCACTGTGCTCCTCTGAGATAGAAGCTCGCCCCAGCAGAATCATTAGCTCCTCCGACTGCGCATCGGACGGTGCCGGACTCGTCCTATGACCTCCATCGAAGGCCGGACGCGGAGAACCCTGGGGGGACATATGGCTACCTTCCACCCCTGCCGAATTCGGAGAAACCCTCCGCGACGACACCTCAGGGTCGCCCGCCTCGCTATGCGGTACGGCAGGGGGAGGCGTTCCACTCTCCATCATCTCCGGAAGGAGATCCCCCGAAGGCGAGCTCTGCTGAGAAGGGCTGAGGTCCGAGCTACAAAGTAAAATTTCGGTTAATCTTCTCAGATAAAAAGCAAGGATTTCTCTCATCCCTCTAAAGGAAAATCTTTCTCTACTTATGGCTCGCTGGAGGGCTGATCCCTTTGAGGGCGTAGTTCGGCCGAGGATCTCCCCGGTGTCGGACCCTCTGACGAGGACTTTTTCCCCCGCTTTGAGGCCATGGTCTCCGGGTCGTCAGAGGTGGCCCTTTTCTTCCCCTTAGGAGAGGAATTGTCGGTTCTTCCCTTCGGAGCAGCCTCCTTTGAGGAGGCCATAGTTTCCTTGTCCTCCCCCTCACTTCCCTCCAAAGGCACGATCTTCAACATCCTGACTAGCACGGGATCCGGCCTGGTCTCAGGAAGGGGAGCCGGACACCGGATCAGCTTTGCCTTCGCTATCCACTCCTGTTTAAAAGGACAGCTCTTTTAGGGGCGAGTTTATGACAATTTTACGGATAGCGAGTCCGGGCACAAGGTCACTTACTTGAGTATCCGGGCGATTGCAGCTTAAACCTGCGCCCTCGGTCAAATCCGGACACATTGCTTGTGATCCGAAGAACATTTTATACATCTCCACGGGCGTTGCGCCCATAAAATGCTGGAGAGCTCGTGGTCCCTCCGGATTAAACTCCCACACACGAAGGGAGCGACGTTTGCCGGGCAGTGTTCGGCGAATCAGCATGACCTGCGTCACCTTGACCAGGTTGAGGTCTCTTTCTAAGAGATCCCTAATGCGGCCCTGCAACAAGGGCACGTCTTTGGATAACCCCCAATCTAATCCTTTGTTGACCCATGACGCTAGCCGTGGTGGGGGACCCGGGCGAAAGGCAGGAGGCGCCACCCACTTGGTGCTCCTGGGAGCGGTGATATAGAACCACTCTCGTTGCCACAAGCCGAGCTCCTCTTGAAAGGAGCCCTCGGGCCATAGAGCATCAGCATTCTTACTTATGACAGCGCCTCCGCACTCTGCGTGCCGTCCCTCGATCATCTTCGGCTCCACTCCAAAAGTCTTGAGCCATAATCCGAAGTGAGGAGTAACACGGAGGAACGCTTCGCACACAACGATGAATGAGGAAATGTGGAGGATGGACTCCGGAGCTAAGTCATGAAATTCTAGCCCATAATAGAACATCAGCCCCCTCACGAAGGATCCATCGGGAAGCCTAACCCCCGAAGGAAGTGAGACATGAACACTACGCTCTCACCGGGCTGGGGACTGGGAATAGCATGCCTTTGAGCAGGCAACCTATGCAAAATTTCGGCGGTCAAGAACTTAGCCTCTCTCAACTTTAGCACGTCCTCCTCCGTCATCCATCGGCCTTGAAGGTCGGAACCGGACATTGTCGAAGGTCTGAAGCGCCTGGAATCTGGAGCCTAGGGTGTTGGAACTCGAGGCGACGGACAAACTTGTTTTGAGATTGGAGAAAAGGAGTAAGGCCTTGGTCTCTTTATAAGAGGTTGAATACCAGGAGCCCTCCCCGTAACCGTTTGGGACTCGCCTTTAATCGAGAAGACATGCTAACGGGCACGATTGGGTTACCCGCGTCCGTATTGATGAGAATCCCGTAAATAAAGGGGGCACGATCTCTGCTTTGACAAGACGTGCCAAGGAAACCGCCTCGCAAAACACACTGAGGTGGAAAAGTGAAAACGATTCAAATAAAGGCTTGGTCGTAGTGTGATGTCACGCTACGGAATACGTCAGCGGATTAGATTTGTGTTAATATTATTCTCTCCGTGGCAATACATGGAAACTTATTTTGCAGAGCCGGACACTACTCTTGGTGTTTACAAACTTTTATGAAGAATTTGGAGGAGGAACCCGCCTTGCAATGCCGAAGACAATCTACGCGCCGGACTCGTCGTCATTGAAGCCTGGTTCAGGGGCTACTGAGGGAGTCCTGGATTAGGGGGTGTTTGGGTAGCCGGACTATACCTTCAGCCGGACTCCAGGACTATGAATATACGAGATTGAATACTTCATCCCATGTCCGGATGGGACTTTCCTTGGCGTGGAAGGAAAGCTTGGCGATGCGGATATTCAAGATCTCCTACCATTGTAACCGACTTTGTGTAACCCTAACCCTCTCCGGTGTCTATATAAACCGGAGGGTTTTAGTCCGTAGGACAACTTCATCATACAACAATCATACCATAGGCTAGCTTTTAGGGTTTAGCCTCCTTGATCTTGTGGTAGATCTACTCTTGTACTACCCATATCATCAATATTAATCAAGCAGGACGTAGGGTTTTACCTCCATCAAGAGGGCCCGAACCTAGGTAAAACATCGTGTTCCTTGCCTCTTGTTACCATCCGGCCTAGACGCACAGTTTGGGACCCCCTACCCGAGATCCGACGGTTTTGACACCGACACCGGCCCCCTCCCCCTCCTCCACTCCTTTATATACGTGGGAGGGGGCACCCCATAGACACACAAGTTGATCATTGATCTTTAGCCGTGTGCGGTGCCCCCCTCCACTATAATCCACCTCGGTAATATCATAGCGATTCTTAGGCAAAGCCCTGTTTCGGTAGCAACATAATCACCATCATCGCGCCTTCATGCTGACGAAGCTCTACTGGATCGTGAGTTCGCGGGACGTCATCAAGCCGAACGTGTGCAGATCGCGGAGGTGTTGTATCTTCGGTACTAGATCGGTCGATCGTGAAGACGTACAACTACATCAACCGTGTTGTCATAACGCTTCCGCTTATGATCTACGAGGGTACGTAGACAATACTCTCCCCTCTCGTTGTTGTGCATCACCATGATCTTGCGTGTGCATAGGAATTTTTTTGAAATTACTGTGTTCCCCAACAGTGGCATCTGAGCCAGGTTTATGCGTAGATATTACATGCACGGAGTAGAACACAAAGGAGTTGTGGGCGTGGGTATATACATATTGCTTGCCGTCACTAGTTGATTCTTTATTCAGCGGCATTGTTGGATGAAGCGGCCCAGATCGACATTACGCATACGCTTACGCAAGACTGGTTCTACCGACGTGCTGCACACACAGGTGGCTAGTGGGTGTCCATTTCTCCAGCTTTAGTTGAATCGGATTCAATGAACAGGGTTCTTTCTGAAGATCAATAAGCAATCACTATGCCGCGTTGTGGTTTTTGATGCGTAGGTAAGAACGGTTCTTGCTCAACCCGTAGCAGCAACGTAAAACTTGCAACAACAAAGTAGAGGACGTCTAACTTGTTTTTGCAGGGCATGTTGTGATGTTATATGGTCAAGACATGATGCTAAATTTTATTGCATGAGATGATCATGTTTTGTAACACAGTTATCGGCAACTGGCAGGAGCCATATGGTTGTCGCTTTATTGCATGAAATGCAATCGCCATGTAATTGCTTTACTTTATCACTAAGCGGTAGCGATAGTCATAGAAGCAATAGTTGGCGAGACGACAACGATGCTTCGATGGAGATTAAGGTGTAAAGCCGGTGACGATGGTGATCATGACGGTGCTTTGGAGATGGAGATCAAAGGAACATGATGATGATGGCCATATCATATCACTTATATTGATTGCATGTGATGTTTATCCTTTATGCATCTTATTTTGCTTAGTTCGGCGGTAGCATTATAAGATGATCTCTCACTAAATTTCAAGGTATAAGTGTTCTCCTTGAGTATGCACCATTGCAACAGTTCATCGTGCCGAGACACCATGTGATGATCGGGTGTGATAAGCTCTACGTTCACATACAATGGGTGCAAGCTAGTTTTGCACACGCGGAATACTCGGGTTAAACTTGACGAGCCTAGCATATGCAGATATGGCGTCGGAACACTGGAGACCAAAAGGTCGAGCGTGAATCATATAGTAGATATGATCAACATAGTGATGTTCACCATTGAAAACTACTCCATCTCACGTGATGATCGGACATGGTTTAGTTGATATGGATCACGTGATCACTTAGATGATTAGAGAGATGTCTATCTAAGTGGGAGTTCTTAAGTAATTTGATTAATTGAACTTTAATTTATCATGAACTTAGTACCTGATAGTATTTTGCATGTCTATGATGTTGTAGATAGATGGCCCGTGTTGTTGTTCCGTTGAATTTTAATGCGTTCCAAGAGAAAGCTAAGTTGAAAGATGATGGTAGCAACTACACGGACTGGGTCCGTAACTTGAGGATTATCCTCATTGCTGCACAGAAGAGTTATGTCCTAGATGCACCGCTAGGTGACAAACCTGCTGCAGGAACAACGCCAGATGTTATGAACACCTGGCAGAGCAAAGGTGATGACTACTTGATAGTTCAGTGTGCCATGCTTTACGGCTTAGAACCGGGACTTCAACAATGTTTTGAACGTCATGGATCATATGAGATGTTCTAGGATTTGAAGTTAATATGTCAAGCAAATGCCCAGATTGAGAGATATGAAGTCTCCAATAAGTTCTACAGCTGCAAGATGGAGGAGAATAATTCTGTCAGTGAACATATACTCAGAATGTCTGGGTACCATAACCACTTGACTCAACTGGGAGTTAATCTTCCTGATTATAGTGTCATTGACAGAGTTCTTCAATCACTGCCACCAAGCTACAAGAGCTTCGTGATGAACTATAATATGCAAGGGATGGATAAGACGATTCCTGAGCTCTTCGCAATGCTAAAGGCTGCGGAGTTAGAAATCAAGAAGGAGCATCAAGTGTTGATGGTCAACAAGACCACCAGTTTCAAGAAAAGGGGTAAAGGGAAGAAGGGGAACTTCAAAAAGAACAGCAAGCCAGTTGCTGCTCAAGTGAAGAAACCCAAGTCTGGACCGAAGCCTCAGACTGAGTGCTTCTACTGCAAAGGAACTGGTCACTGGAAGTGGAACTGCCCCAAGTATTTGGCGGAGAAGAAGGATGGCAAAGTGAAAGGTATATTCGATATACATGTTATTGATGTGTACCTTACTAATGCTCGCAGTAGTGCCTGGGTATTTGATACTGGTTTAGTTGCTAACATTTGCAACTCGAAACAGGGGCTATGGATTAAGTGAAGATTGGCTAAGGACGAGGTGATGATGCGCGTGGGAAATGGTTCCAAAGTCGATGTGATCCTCGTCGGCACGCTACCTCTACATCTACCTTCGGGATTAGTTTTAGACCTGAATAATTGTTATTTGGTGCCAGCATTGAGCATGAACATTATATCTAGATCTTGTTTAATGCGAGACGGTTATTCATTTAAATCAGAGAATAATGGTTGTTCTATTTATATGAGTAATATCTTTTATGGTCATGCATCCTTGATGAGTAGTCTATTTTTACTAAATCTTGATAGTGGTGATACACATGTTCATAGTATTGAAGCCAAAAGATGCAGAGTTGATAATGATAGTGCAACTTATTTGTGGAACTGCCGTTTATGTCATATTGGTGTAAAGCGCATGAATAAACTCCATTTTGATGGACTTCTGGAATCACTTAATTATGGATCACTTGGTACTTGCGAACCATGCCTCATGGGCAAGATGACTAAAACTCCGTTCTCCGGAACAATGGAGCAAGCAACAGAGTTATTGGAAATCATACATACTGATGTATGTGGTCCAATGAACATTGAATCTTGCGGCGGATATCATTATTTTCTCACCTTCACAGACGATTTGAGCATATATGGGTATATCTACTTGATGAAACATAAGTCTGAAACATTTGAAAGTTCAAAGAATTTCAGAGTGAAGTGGAAAATCATCATAACAAGAAAATCAAGTTTCTACGGTCTGATCGTGGAGGTGAGTATTTGAGTTATGAGTTTGGACTTCATTTGAAACAATGTGGAATAGTTCCGCAACTCACGCCACCTGGAACACCACAACGTAATGGTGTGTCCGAATGTCTTAACCGCACTTTATTAGATATGGTGCGGTCTATGATGTCTCTCACTGATTTATCGCTATCGTTTTGGGGTTATGCTTTAGAGACGGCTACATTCACGTCAAATAGGGCACCATCTAAATCCGTCGAGACGACACCTTATGAAATGTGGTTCGGCAAGAAATCCAAGTTGTCGTTTCTTAAAGTTTGGGGTTGCGATGCTTATGTGCAAAAGCTTCAACCTGATAAGCTCGAACCCAAATCAGAGAAATGTGTCTTCATAGGATACCCAAAGGAGACTGTTGGGTACACCTTCTATCACAGATCCGAAGGCAAGATATTTGTTGCTAAAAATTGATCCTTTCTAGAGAAGGAGTTTCTCTTGAAAGAAGTGAGTGGGAGGAAAGTAGAACTTGACGAGGTAATTGTACCTTCTCCCTTATTGGAAAGTAGTTCATCACTGAAATCAGTTCCAGTGATTCCTACACCAGTAAGTGAGGAAGCTAATGATGATGATCATGAAACTTTTGGTCAAGTTACTATCGAACCTCGTAGGTCAACCAGAGTAAGATCCGCACCAGAGTGGTACAGTAATCCTGTTCTGGAAGTCATGTTACTTGACCATGACAAACCTACAAACTATGAGGAAGCGATGATGAGCCCAGATTCCGCAAAATGGCTTGAGGCCATGAAATCTGACATGGGATCCATGTATGAGAACAAAGTATGGACTTTGGTTGACTTGCCGGATGATCGGCAGGCTGTAGAGAATAAATGGATCTTCAAGAAGAAGACTGACCCTGACGGTAATGTTACTGTCTACAAAGCTCGACTTGTTGCAAAAGGTTTTCAACAAGTTCAAGGAGTTGACTACGATGAGACCTTCTCACTCGTAGCGATGCTTAAGTCTGTCTGAATCATGTTAGCAATTGCTGCATTTTATGATTATGAAATTTGGCAAATGGATGTCAAAATTGCATTTCTTAATGGATGCCTTAAAGAAGAGCTGTATATGATGCAACCAGAAGGTTTTGTCGATCCAAAAGGTGCTAACAAAGTGTGTAAGCTCCAGCGATCCATTTATGGATTGGTGCAAGCCTCTCGGAGTTGGAATATACGCTTTGATAGTGTGATCAAAGCATATGGTTTTGTACAGACTTTTGGAGAAGCCTGTAGAGTGGGAGCTCCGTAGCATTTCTGATATTATATGTAGATGACATATTGTTGATCGGAAATAATACTGAATTTCTGAATAGCATAAAAGGATACTTGAATAAGAATTTTTCAATGAAAGACCTCAGTGAAGCTGTTTATATATTGGGCATCAAGATCTATAGAGATAGATCAAGACGCTTGATTGGACTTTCACAAAAGCACATACCTTGATAAGGTTTTGAAGAAGTTTGAAATGGATCGGGCAAAGAAAGGGTTCTTGCCTGTATTACAAGGTGTGAAGTTGAGTCAGACTCAATGCCCGACCACTGCAGAAGATAGA
This sequence comes from Triticum dicoccoides, assembly GCF_002162155.2. Lineage (NCBI taxonomy): Eukaryota > Viridiplantae > Streptophyta > Magnoliopsida > Poales > Poaceae > Triticum > Triticum dicoccoides. Next base: position 604,024,488 of record NC_041384.1, read on the forward strand.
GAGAAAATGATAGGTGTTCCCTATGCTTCAGCCATAGGCTCTATCATGTATGCAATGCTGTGTACCAGACCTGATGTGTGCCTTCCTATAAGTTTAGCAGGGAGGTACCAAAGTAATCCAGGAGTGGATCACTGGACAACGGTCAAGAACATCCTGAAATACCTGAAAAGGACTAAGGATATGTTTCTCGTATATGAAGGTGACAAAGAGCTTGTCGTAAATGGTTACGTCGATGCAAGCTTTAACACTGATCCGGATGACTTTAAGTCACAAACCGTGTACGTGTTTTTATTGAATGGTGGAGCTGTCAGTTGGTGTAGTTCCAAGCAGAGCATCGTGGCGGGATCTACGTGTGAAGCGGAATACATAGCTGCTTCAGAAGTAGCAAATGAAGGGTTCTGGATGAAGGACTTCATATCCGATCTAGGTATCATACCTAGTGCATCGGGTCCAATGAAAATCTTTTGTGACAATACTGGTGCAATTGCCTTGGCAAAAGAATCCAGATTTCACAAGAGAACCAAGAACATCAAGAGACGCTTAAATTCCATCCGCGATCAAGTCAAGGAGGGAGACATAGAGATTTGCAAGATACATACGGATCTGAATGTTGCAGACCTGTTGACTAAGCCTCTCTCACGAGCAAAACATGATCAGCACCAAGACTCCATGGGTGTTAGAATCATTACAACGTAATCTAGATTGTAGACTCTAGTGCAAGTGGGAGACTAAAGGAAATATGCCCTAGAGGCAATAATAAAGTTGTTATTTATATTTCCTTATATCATGATAAATGTTTATTATTCATGCTAGAATTGTATTAACTGAAAACTTAGTACATGTGTGAATACATAGACAAACAGAGTGTCACTAGTTTGCCTCTACTTGACTAGCTCGTTGAATCAATGATGGTTCTGTTTCCTAACCATAGACATGAGTTGTCATTTGATTAACGGGATCACATCATTAGAGAATGATGTGATTGACTTGACCCATCTGTTAGCTTAGCACGATGATCGTTTAGTTTGTTGCTATTGCTTTCTCCATAATTATACATGTTCCTATGACTATGAGATCATGCAACTCCCGAATACCGGAGGACCACCTTATGTGCTACCAAACGTCACAACGTAACTGGGTGATTATAAAGGTTCTCTACAGGTGTCTCCGCTGGTGTTTGTTGAGTTGGCATGGATCAAGATGAGGATTTGTCACTCCGATTGTCGGAGAGGTATCTCGGTAATGTACATCACTATAAGCCTTGCAAGCAATGTAGCTAATGAGCTAGTTACGGGATGTAGCACTACAGAACGAGTAAAGAGACTTACCTGTAACGAGATTGAACTAGGTATTGAGATACCGATGATCAAATCTCGGGCAAGTAACATACTGATGACAAAGGGAACAACGTATATCGTTATGCGGTTTGACCGATAAAGATCTTCGTAGAATATGTAGGAACCAATATGAGCATCCAGGTTCCACTATTGGTTATTGACCGGAGAGATGTCTCGGTCATGTCTACATAGTTCTTGAAACCGTAGGGTCCACACGCTTAACATTCGGTGACGATCGGTATTACGAGTTTATGTGTTTTGATGTACCAAAGGTAGTTCGGAGTCCCGGATTTGATCACAGACATGACGAGGAGTCTCGAAATGGTCGATATGTAAAGATTGATATATTGGAAGCCTATGTTTGGACATCGGAATGGTTCCTGGTGAAATCGGGAGTATACCGGAGCACCGGGAGGTTATCGGAACCCCCCGGGAGGTATATGGGCCTTATTGGGCCTTAGTGGAAGAGAGGGAAAAGAAGCAAAGGAGGGGGCGCCCCCCGAAGCCCAATCCGAATTGGGAGGGGGGCCGCCCCCTTTCCTTCATTCTTCCTCCTCCTTCCTTCTCTCCTAGAACCAACAAAGGGAAGGGGGGAATCCTACTCCCGGTGGGAGTAGGACTCCCTTGGGGCGCGCCTAGAGAGGCCTCCCCCATCCCCCTCCTCCACTCCTTTATATACGGGGGAGGGGGAACCCCATAGACACACAAGTTGATCATTGATCTTTAGCCGTGTGCGGTGCCCCCCTCCACTATAATCCACCTCAGTAATATCGTAGCGGTGCTAAGGTGAAGCCCTATTCCGATAGAAACATCATCACCATCATCACGTCGTCGTGCTAACGAAGCTCTCCCTCGAAGCTCTACTAGATCATGAGTTCGCGGGACGTCACCGAGCCGAACGTGTGTAGATCGCGGAGGTGCCGTATCTTCGGTACTAGATCGGTCGATCGTGAAGACGTATGACTACATCAACCGCATTGTCATAACATTTCCACTTACGGTCTATGAGGGTACGTAGTCGATACTCTCCCCTCTCGTTGTTGTGCATCACCATGATCTTGCATGTGCGTAGGAATTTTTTTGAAATTATTGCGTTCCCCAACACAGCAGCCCAAGAATATTACCATTTGTTGATGTATTTTGTACCTTCTCTTTCACTGCTATCAAAATATTTATATTGTCATTTTAACTAATGCCCATACAATCATAAGCTATGAGCAGACAGGTGATTCTTTCCCCACTGCTCTTGCCTATTCATTCTCTGTACTTTTGACAAATCCAAATTATTTTTCTCTCTCATGCAGTAAGTTACACTAATGTACTATTCTGAATTGCATTTTCCAATTTAATATCCTTTTAGGCACTGCAATGCCTGAATACTTTGCGGCATGCATGTTGTTGCAATTCCAGTACTTGCATTCCATTATCCTGCTTCATTTTGGAAAATATGCTTTGTACGTGCTGCATTATCAAGCCCTTTTCAAGAGGCATCAATGCAAGATTTTGAAGAATAGGGATTCGGTGAAGTTTGAGTTCTCACCAAACGGGCAATTATCTTCCAGGTCAGGTACAAGTTTTGTTGTAGTTCTTGCTCCTGCCTTCCAACTCCATATTATATAGCATGGAGGAGAAGAGAAACAATGAAACCTAAATGGGTTATGTAGTTGTTCTTTTTTGTACTAACCTCAAATAGTAGGCTTGTAGTACTGATATCGCATTTCAGTTATTGTTATCTTTAGAACAAATCTTAGCGTTGTAATGAAGTAGAAGTGACAGTCTTAGCATTTTCCACAGGAAATTCCTAGTCGTGCAGATAATGTCTCTTGATACATGTACTGGATAACGAACTCATTGTTTACTTGCGGTTACATCTTGGATTTATGTGTCTAACTTGTTTGTGCCATGGCGTACAAACTGTGCATATCATGTTTCTGGTGAGACACACACCACTTTTCCGCTGTGCCAAGTGCCTCTCTTTTTCATTAGGGGTTGTGTACACTTTGAATGTAATTTTTACACTTGTAAAATAATAAAGATCACATAATGTGTTTCCCCCAAAATATAGATTAATGTCTAGCTTATAGAGATAACAAATCATCTTCATTGTACTAGTAAATATTGATGGCTCATAACAAATCGTCTTCATTTTACTGGTAAATATTGATGGCTCCTTTGATCCAACAAGCAAACTTGAGGTTGGGTTTGATTGTTGAAAGTATGGCGGGTTGATTATTGCTATTGTTGTTGGGTATGTGCAACAAGGAAGAAGTTTTCAACTTGTTGAAGATAGTGTGTATAGCAGTTCTCAGCCTGATGTAGTATTGGCGTCTAATGGGGCATTAAAAAGCTTTGTATAAAAAAATTGCTTTCTTGGTGGCGGCTCTAGGAGGGAAGGAGCACCGTGTTGTGAACATGGTTATCTTCAAAATATATTTCTTTGTTGGTTAGCTGTTTCGATAAAGAACTAGTATTTCTCATGCATCAACTTATTTTAGTGGAGCTGGGCATTATGAGGATTTGTAAAGGCTTTGGGGTTGCTAATCTGAACAACCATTATGATAAAATGAAATTTGTCCATTCATCTCTTTTTGAGGAAACATGTGTTTTCATCATATCAAAGATCTACAATAAGCATCATTGCCCAGCGTAGGGTTATATCTGCTTGGGTTTGTCCCAACTAATTAATTGAACTATCCCCTTAATTAGCCCTTATATTTGTATCATCCAGTGTAGCTAAATATATATAGAAAATGAGTGCGAATGGGTTATTGAAGGCGGCCGAAGAAGCGCATCCACCTTACACCTCACCTCCGGCTGGCTTCACTATCTTGTGATGTTTGGGTTTGTATCCTTGTAAGACTTCTTTTTATGTTGCTTTTCTTGGTTCTATTTTTGTGGTGTTCATCCTCCATGTTATCAGATGCAGCTACGAAGAATAAATGTCGCTCCATGCTTGAAAACGCTGCTTGTGCCAATAAGCTCAGTTAGGATATATCTGTTTGAGATCGAAAGTGAAATCTCTGTATTGATTGATGGTTACAGGTGCTACTTATACCATCTGGAGAGACGCAACCGAGAAGAGGCACCGGTTCCAGAGGACAGGAGCGAGAAGGCGTCTGTGCGGGACAAACCGCACGATGGTTTGGGCAAGGGGAGATTTTCCCCTAATTACAAATTGTAATTAATTCTAACACTCCCCCTAATCTACACTTGACCATGTATAGAACCATCTTCACGATTATCCGAGATGCTCTATCATCTCATAAGGATTCTCCTCCAAAAGTTCTTCATAAAATCTTTGATGAGATCCTGAAATATATACTCACAAAGAAAGATAGCATAATGTGATGTCATTAAAATAAGGGTATCTCAAGAAGAGACTCCCCCTAACACCTGCAAGTCCCTAAGTCTTTGCATACCAATTCCATGAACACATTTCTGGAATGTAGAATTTGGTAGAGACTTGGTAAATAAATCAGCAAGGTTGTCGCATGATTTGACTTGCAGAATGCTTATTTCCCCACTTTTCTGAAGATTATGGGGGGAAATGTCGTGGTTCTAAGCCTGACAGTAGAGTGGGGGTAGGTATGGAGAGGCAAGGTCCTAGCTATGGAGAGGTTGTAAACACAAGGGATGTACGAGTTCAGGCCCTTCTCGGAAGAAGTAATAGCCCTACGTCTCGGAGCCCGGAGGCGGTTGAGTGGATTATGAGTATATGAGTTACAAGGTGCCGAACCCCTCTACCTGTGGAGGAGGGTGGCTTATATAGAGTGCGCCAGGACCCCAGCCAGCCCACGTAGGAGAGGGTTTAAGGTGAGTTAAGTCTGGGGCGTTACTGGTAACGCCCCACATAAAGTGCCTTTACTATCATAAAGTCTACTTGATTACAGGCCGTTGCAGTGCAGAGTGCCTCTTGACCTTCTGGTGGTCGAGTGAGTCTTCGTGGTCGAGTCCTTCAAGTCAGTCGAGTGTGTCCCTCGTTGGTCGACTGGAAGGCGACTTCTTCTAAGGGTGTCCTTGGGTAAGGTACTTAGATTAGGTCCATGACCCTACCCTAGGTACATAACCCCATCATTAGCCCCCGAATGGATTGAGGCTTCGAGTGAGGAAGGAGTTGATGTCGTTTCCGATTAACCTTTGCGCTCTGGTCGTGCGTTGTCCTGGACCAAAGAATCTCTTCGTCGACAGTGAGCAACTTGTCTTCAGTCGACTCGATCCATTCTATTCTTGCGTCGAGTGATCTTTCGGGCTTCGACGATCTCCGAGCGACGGATCGCCGGAAACCCCGTGTCTGACAGACTGATCTGCTGTTCGCGGATTCCGCGGGATGTGAAATTTGGGGACGCGCGCGAAGTGGGGCGGACCGCGGCGTTCGGATGGGACGGGACATAGACGCCTCGATCTCCGCGCCGCTTTTTTCGCCACGTATCCCGTCTGCATAACTGTTCCTGGGTATGATTAGATCGACCGGGCCCACCTGTCATCCACTCGGAAGGGACCTTATAAATGCGCCCGGCGAGGATTTCTGTACTGTGCCTCAGCATTCTCTCTCTCTCTCTGCTTCCTTCTTCCCCGCCCAGCGTGCTCGCTCTCGCCCCCGCACCACTTCCCTTCGCGCATCTCACCGGCAACCATGGCCAAGGAGAAGACGGCAGCGCTGGAACGTGCGAAGAAGGCGTCGGCGTCGGAGAAGGCAAAGGGGAGATCCACCAGCTGCGGCGGGTCCTCGTCCAGATCCCGCCTGCCGAAGGGCTGGGTCCAAGGGGACTGGATCCAGTCGACCATCACAGAAAATGACCTCCTCGACATGGCCAACGAGGGCTTGATCCCTCATGGAGCTGCAAGGCTTCCGGGGAAGGAGTGGCAGCCCCAGCCAGAAGAAGGTGAGTGTGTGCTCTTGGCCACCCATGTTGATCGTGGATTTTCCTTGCCGCCGAGTGTTTTCTTCCGTGGCTTCTTGAATTTCTTTGGAGCGTAGCTCCACCACTTTACCCCAAACTCTATTGCCTATCTTGCCGCGTTTGTGTCCATGTGTGAGGGTTTCTTGGGCTGTCGACCGCACTGGGGTTTGTTCAAACATATATTCACATGTCGCTCTCAGACCGTGAAGAAGGCGAGCCCAGGTGATGAGAGAACCCGAGTCGTCCAAATGTGTGGGGGTCTGGGGATCCAGGTGAGGAATAAGAGCACCTTCCCGCCCATGACCTTTCCCGAGTCAGTCAGAGGCTGGCAGTCGACCTGGTTCTACTGCCAGGACCAGTCGACGCCGGGACAGTCGAGTGGACTCCCACAGTTTACCATGGACCGAGTGAACAAGCCTTCCTCTCTGAAGTTGATTCCGGAGGAGAAAGCTGACGTGAAGATGTTGATGGAGCGCGTGGTGCAGTTGGTTCGAGAGGGAGTGACGGGCATGGACCTCCTGGAGGTCTTCCTCAGGCGTCGCATCCAGCCCCTTCAGTTCCGGAGCCACTGCATGTGGTTGTACTGTGGGACTGAAGACGAGACTCGAGTCCATCCAGAAGCAGTCGATGATGTCACTCTGGAAAGATGGATGGTAGCCGTTACCGGAAACAAGGACAACCCACGCGGGGCCAGAAGGATCCCTCCACTCGACCACAACAGCGATCCAAACAAGGTACACTTGCTCTGCTCTCCACTACGTTCTTGTCGCATTCATTTCTGTTTACTCTGCCGACTGGTCGACTGATCCTTGTCTTGATATCTGCTAGGCCCTCACCGAGCTGTACTCGATGCCCAATGGGGCACAAGCTTCGACTCAGGAGGGTGAGGCGAGTGGGGGCGAGAGCCAGGACGAGGAGGAATGGGACTCGGACGTTGCAGAGGATGATGACGACGACGATGATGATGACGGTGATGAAGATGACGTTGAAGACGAGGAGGAAGAGGAGGAGGAGGTCGTACCACCGCGCTCGGAGAGGCGGTCGAAGCTTGTCCACGACCCTTCGACCGAACGTGGTAAGGGGGTTGCGACCGCCGCTCAGTCGACCAAGCGCCCTCGGACCACCTCTCCGGTGCCGACTGAAAAGGTGTCGAAGCAGCCCAGGGCGGCCTCGTCGAAGCCGATCAAGCTCCTGCCGAAGATGAAGGTGTCCATCCCCACCATATCAGGGTAATCGCGCTGCTTAAGTCTTCTTATTTTGTGTGAACTTTGTCTCTGGTCGACGCTGAAGTGAGTCGACTGATCCTTTGGAGTTGCAGTGCTGCTACTTCTGAAACCTCGGCCTGGGCTGATGACCACGAGATGGAGGACGCAGCAACTTCGAAACCAGGTACTGTATTCTTAACGCCGTTCTTAGTCGACTGACTCACGATCTCTGATCCTGATTCTTCTCCGTAGCTCCACCCAATACTGTTATCAATCTCCCTGATGATGATGAGGATGAAGAACCCCTAAAGCGCAGGAGGAGTAGGAAAGCGTCCGCCAGTAAGGTGCCCCAGGATGTGGCGGCGCCTGAGATTCTGATTGCGGAGGAAGAGAACACCACTCGACAGACGGTGACCTTCGCAGATCCATTGACGAGTGCTCCGCAGCCCTCCCTCTTCACGACACACCACGTCCCAGAGGACCAAGCTGGCGCGGCGAAGGAAGCCATACGCCAGGCGGGAATCATGATGGAGCAGTTGAAGACCATCCGGGACGCGAGCCAGGCAGCTTATGACGCCAGTTCTGCCCTCCAAAGCAATGTTCAGGTCAGTCGACCACCGTTTGTTCCGTTGGATATGCTGCCAAAAACTTTTCCTTTCCAGAATTTATAGTAGTCACCCACTGGGTGTTGTCGATTAAACTCCGTATTAGCGGGGGCACGCTGAGTGCACCCGCTGGGTGTAGTCCCCAAGGCTAAGGTCGACTGCTGGCAGTCGGCCTTAGGCTTTATGATGTCAATCTTTCTCAGTCGACTATGTCGACTAGATTTCACAAACCGGTGGGGGCATGCTGAGTGCACCCACTGGGTGTAGTCCCCGAGACTGTGGTCGACTGCTTGCAGTTGATCACAGTCTTTAAAGAACACATCTCTCCCTTTTTTTTGAGGTCGACTGGTCGACTTTGTCTTCAACAGAATTAGTGGGGGCACGCTGAGTGCACCCACTGGGTGTAGTCCCCGAGACTACGGTCGAATGCTTGTATTCGGCTGTAGTCTTAGAAACGTGTGTTTTTTCCTTTTTCACTCGGAAGTGAATTATATTTGACATTTAGTCGATTGGTTCTTCGCAGAACTCTTGTGATCTTGTGGCTCGCTACTCTGAGCTGGAAAACAAGCACACTCAACTCGAGCTGAGCTTGAAGCTGGTTCAGGAGAAGCTGATGAAGGCAAAGGAGGAGACCGAAGGTATGTTTGGTGAGACCTTGACGACTGCTTTTCCCCTTGCTTGTTTCAAAATCTGACCTTACTGTACCTTGCAGGTAAGGTAAGGGAGGCTCAACAGAAGAAAGACCTCGAACTAGCTGAGAAGATCAAGCTTGCTGACGAGAAGTTAGCTTCAGTCACCAAGCTTGAACAAGACAATACCAATCTGAAAGCTGCTCTTGGGATCGCCAACAAGGAGGTCAGTCGACTAAAAACTGATAAAGCTGCCCTGACCGACCAAGTCAGCAAATTGACTGGGAAGAAAACTGATCTGGAAGCCTTCCTGAGTGGTCTTGCCAAGAAGCTGTTTCTTATGCTTGAAGGTAAACCTCTATGCTTGGCAGACATTTCCAATTGTGGTTTTTCCATTCGACCATCCCCTTGACTTAATGATCATCCTTGCAGAATTTTGTCAAAACTTTGAAGAAGAAACTAGCCGGCTGGAGCCAAACCTCGACCCCGTCAATTCTCCGGTGAACGACGAAGTTGCCATGGATGTTTTCCGACTGGAGTCTCGTGTTGCAGCTGTCGTGGACTATCTCGCAAGGCTGAAGGCCGCCACATCTCGCATCGACTCGACGCTCTGGCCTGAGGAGACGATTCAGAATGACCTTGAGTCGCTGATGGCCCGCTTGAACACGATCCCTGGTCGAGTGCAGGAATGGAAGAAGTCCTCGGCTCGATGTGGTGCAGATGTTGCTCTGTGTCTGGCCCGAGTCCACTGTAAAGATGCGCGAGAAGAGAAGCTGGCGGCTCTTCGGGTGGCCAACACCAAGAAACACAACTTCAGGTCCTTTATGGAAACTTTCCTTGCAGCTGCCACTCGGATCGCCGACGGAATTGACCTTGATGAATTCGTTGCTCCTTCCAGCCCTCCACAGGAGGGGTAAAAAACTTCTTCTGGCTCGACGCTTTAAATTTGCCTCGGTATGCCGAGTGGAATTGTAACCGATAAACCTTAACAGGCTTAACGCCTGAGCACTCTCGGTTCCTTTAGATATCGATTCAAACTTGAATTTGGTGCTTGAATACGATTGCCTTTGGCTCGAAATGTCTTTTGCAGGTTCAAAGCAAGGCGCCTTTACTGCAATCGACTTATTCTTTAGTCCACTTAGGCGAGCACTGGGCTGTGGCTAAGCCTCCGAGTGGAAGCCCGGCTTACCACTCGGTAGGATTTCTATAACTTAGGCGAGCACTGGGCTGCAGCTAAGCCCCCCGAGTGAGAGGTTCGCTCTTCACTCGGTAGGATTTTTATAACTTAGGCGAGCACTGGGCTGCAGCTAAGCCCCCGAGTGAGAGGTTTGCTCTTCACTCGGTAGGATTTTTATAACTTAGGCGAGCACTGGGCTGCAGCTAAGCCCCCGAGTGAGAGGTTTGCTCTTCACTCGGTAGGATTTTTATAACTTAGGTGAGCACTGGGCTGCAGCTAAGCCCCTGAGTGAGAGGTTTG
>NC_041384.1:604034999-604043384 GCF_002162155.2 Triticum dicoccoides
AGTGAGAGGGTTGCTCTTCACTCGTAGGATTTTGATAACTTAGGCGAGTGCTTGGACTGCAGCTAAGCCCCCGAGTGAGAGGGTTGCTCTTCACTCGGTAGGATTTTGATAACTTAGGCGAGTCCTTGGACTGCAGCTAAGCCCCCGAGTGAGAGGGTTGCTCTTCACTCGGTAGGATTTTGATAACTTAGGCGAGTCCTTGGACTGCAGCTAAGCCCTCGAGTGAGAGGGTTGCTCTTCACTCGGTAGGATTTTGATAACTTAGGCGAGTGCTTGGACTGCAGCTAAGCCCCCGAGTGAGAGGGTTGCTCTTCACTCGGTAGGATTTAGATAACTTAGGCGAGCACAGGGCTGCAGCTAAGCCCCCGAGTGAGAGGGTTGCTCCTCACTCGGTAGGATTTTGATAACTTAGGCGAAACGGATTCGCAGCTAAGCCTCCGAGTGAGAGTCTGGCTCACCACTCGGTAGGATTTTTACAAACTTAGGCGAAACGGATTCGCGGCTAAGTCACCCACTGAGGGGGAATTTTATGTGGACAAAAATAAAAAGTGACAGAAATTATGGAGGAACTACGACACTATTATTTTGAGGTCCACGAACTACAGAAGTATTTTATTGCAACTCATCCGAGTGATAAAACTTAAGTGTAAAATGGGCGGAGTAGCTCCGTGTCCCAAGCTCGGGGCTCGTCGATATTATGCTCGACGTTGTAAAGACGGTACGCCCCGTTGTGGAGAACCTTGGTGACGATGAAGGGACCTTCCCAAGAAGGAGCAAGCTTGTGTGGTTTGTGCTGATCCACTCGGAGAACCAAATCCCCTTCCTGGAAGGCTCGACCTCTCACATTTCTGGCGTGGAAACGACGCAAATCTTGTTGGTAGATGGTCGACCGGATCAGAGCCATCTCCCTTTCTTCTTCTAAAAGGTCGACTGCGTCCTGCCGCGCTTGTTCAGCCTCTGCTTCGTTGTAGATTTCAACTCGAGGAGCATTGTGGAGAAGATCACTCGGCAAGACTGCTTCAGCTCCGTAGACCAAGAAGAATGGAGTTCTTCCGGTCGACCGATTAGGTGTGGTCTGCAGTCCCCAAAGTACTGAGGGAAGTTCGTCGACCCAAGCTCCAGCTGCGTGTTTGAGATCACGCATCAGTCGAGGCTTCAATCCCTTAAGAATCAGCCCATTAGCTCGCTCTGCTTGTCCATTCGACTGCGGATGGGCGACTGAAGCGTAGTCGACCCGTGTGCCTTGGGAGTTGCAGAAATCTCTGAATTCCTCCGAGTCAAAGTTCGACCCATTATCCGTAATGATGCTGTGCGGGACTCCATATCTGAATACTAGTTCCCTGATGAAGCTAACAGCAGTACCAGTGTCAAGGTTCTTGATTGGTTTAGCCTCGATCCACTTGGTGAACTTGTCGACTGCCACCAGTACATGCGTGAAGCCACTTCGTCCTGTTCTCAAAGGACCGACCATGTCCAATCCCCATACTGCGAAAGGCCAGACGAGTGGGATGGTCTTCAGAGCCGACGCAGGCTTGTGCGACATATTCGAGTAGAACTGACATCCCTCGCACTTATCCACTATCTCTTTTGCCATCTCTTCGCCTTTGGCCAGTAAAATCCGGCTCGGTATGCTTTGGCCACGATGGTCCGAGAGGACGCATGATGACCACAGGTCCCCGAGTGAATATCATTGAGGATGAGTCGACCTTCTTCTGGTGTTATGCACTTCTGACCAACTCCAGTCGCGCTTTCTCTGTACAATTGTCCTTTGATTACGGTAAAGGCCTTAGACCGACGGACGATCTGTCGAGCCTCTTCCTCATCCTCCGGAAGCTCTTTTCTCAGGATATATGCGACATAAGGAACTGTCCAGTCGGGAATGACCACCAAAACCTCCATGATCAGGTCGACCACCGCTGGGACTTCAACTTCAGTCGGATCTGTGGCACTCTTGGGCTGTGGAGTTTCTTCGGTGAAAGGATCTTCTTTGACTGACGGAGTGTGTATATGCTCCAAGAACACACCACTCGGAATGGCTTCTCTCTTGGAACCTATCTTTGCTAGATCATCAGCTGCTTGATTTTTCAGTCGGGGTATATGATGGAGCTCCAACCCCTCGAACTTCTTTTCCAGCTTCCTCACTGCACTGCAGTATCCAGTCATGGCTGGGCTTCTCACGTCCCACTCTTTCATCACCTGATTGACCACTAAATCCGAGTCGCCATAGACCATCAGGCGACGGACGCCGAGTGAAATGGCCATGCGCAACCCATATAAGAGGGCCTCATATTCTGCCTCATTGTTGGAGGAATCAAAGTGAATCTGGAGCACATATATGAGCTTATCTCCTCTGGGGGAAACTAGGACAACCCCAGCACCGGAACCATTCAACATCTTAGAGCCATCAAAGAACATGGTCCAATGCTCCGAGTGAACTTCAGTCGGCTGCTGCTGTTCAATCCACTCGGCGAGGAAATCTGCTATTGCCTGGGACTTAATGGCTTTCTTTGCTTCAAACTTGATATCAAGGGGAAGAAGTTCAATCGCCCATTTGGCCACTCGACCAGTTGCATCTCTGTTGTGCAAAATCTCTGATAGTGGAGCGTCGCTGACGACTGTGATGGAATGATCAGAAAAATAATGAGCAACCTTCTTTGTGGTCATGTATATTCCATACACAAGCTTCTGATAATGAGGATATCTCTGCTTGGATGGAGTCAAGACTTCAGACAAATAATACACTGGGCGCTGAACTTTGAGAGCTTTTCCTTCTTCTTCCCGCTCGACCGTTAGCACAGTACTGACGACTTGTCCTGTGGCTGCGATATAGAGCAACAGAGGCTCTTTGCTGATTGGAGCAGCAAGCACCGGCTGGGTGGAGAGCAGAGTTTTTAACTCGGCAAACGCTGCATCAGCTTCTGGAGTCCACTCGAACTTGTCTGTCTTCTTCATCAGTCGGTAAAGAGGCAATGCCTTTTCACCGAGTCGTGAGATGAATCGACTTAATGCGGCCAAGCATCCAGTAAGCTTCTGGACATCGTGCACTCGCACAGGGCGTTTCATTCGGAGAATAGTGCCAATCTTCTCTGGGTTAGCGTTGATTCCCCGTTCGGAAACGAGAAAACCGAGTAACTTGCCACCAGGAACTCCAAATGTGCACTTTGATGGATTGAGCTTGATATCATATCTTCTGAGGTTGGCAAATGTTTCGGCGAGATCAGCGAGCAAGTCGGAACCTTTTCGTGACTTGACAACGATATCATCCATATATGCTTCCACATTCCGACTGATTTGAGTGAGTAGACACTTCTGAATCATTCGCATAAATGTGGCTCCGGCATTCTTGAGGCCGAATGGCATGGTGATATAGCAAAAGCACCCGAATGGAGTGATGAAAGCTATTTTTACCTCGTCGGGTCCGTACAGACGGATCTGGTGGTACCCGGAGTAGGCATCTAAAAAAGATAGCCTCTCGCATCCCGCGGTCGAGTCAACAATTTGATCTATGCGAGGGAGAGGAAAATGATCTTTCGGGCAGGCCCGGTTGATGTGCTTGAAATCAATGCACATTCGGAGCGACTTGTCCTTCTTAGGAACCATGACGACATTAGCGAGCCACTCGGAGTGGTATATCTCTCGGATAAATCCGGCCGCCAACAGTCGAGCCACTTCTTCACCAATGGCTTTTCTCTTCTGGACGGCGGACCGCCGAAGATGCTCTTTGACTGGTTTTGCAGATGAGTCGACTCTTAGGCGATGCTCAGCCAGTCCCCTGGGAACACCTGGCATGTCAGCGGGCTTCCATGCAAAAATGTCCCAGTTCTCACGGAGGAACTGGATAAGCGCTTCTTCCTATTTTGGGTCGAGTGTTGTGGAGATGCGGGTCGGAGCTGCATCGGGGTCGGTCGGGTGAATGTGAACAGGCTTCGTCTCACCGGACGACTGGAATGCAGACTCTGTGGCGGGTTTCTTTGATCGCAGCAAGTCACTCGGATCTGCGTTTTGCTTGTATTCTTCGAACTCGACCGCTGTCACCTGGGAATCGGAAATCTTGGAGCCCTTCTGAAAGCACTCTTCTGCCTTTTTCCGATCACCGGTGACAGTGATCACTCCTTTGGGGCCGGGCATCTTCAACTTGAGGTACACGTAGCATGGTCGAGCCATGAACCGTGCGTAAGCTGGTCTCCCCAAAATGGCATGATATGCACTCTGAAAATCCACGACCTCAAATGTCAACTTTTCTTTGCGAAAATGTTTCGAATCACCAAACACCACATCCAAAGCTATTTGGCCGAGTGACTCGGCCTTCTTCCCTGGTATAACTCCATGAAAGCTCATGTTACTAGTGCTCAGTCGGGACATCGGAATGCCCATTCCTTTCAGTGTGTCTGCATACAACAAGTTCAGCCCACTTCCACCATCCATCAGCACCTTTGTCAGTCGAGTGCCTTCGACAACTGGATCGACCACCAAAGCTTGCCTCCCAGGGGTGGCAATATGAGTCGGGTGATCAGATTGGTCGAATGTGATGGGTATTTGAGACCATTTCAGATAACTTGCTTTTGCTGGGGCAACCATGTTCACCTCTCGGTTAATGACTTTCAGTCGACTCCTGCTTTCCACATCTGCAAAGATCATTAGAGTGGAGTTGATATACGGATATCCTTCCTCACTGTCCTCCTTGTCTTCGGCCTTGTCTGACTCCTTCTCCTTGTCCTTAGACTGTTTTCCCTGAAACTGCTGGATCAGGAGTCGACACTGGCGAGTGGTGTGCTTTGGGTAGATGATATTCCCCTCTTCGTCTTTCTTCGTATGGATGTGACATGGCATATCCATTACGTCGTTCCCTTCTTTATCCTTTACCTTCTTGGGGTTCCAGGATCCTTTTGGTTTCCCCTTAAACTTTCCTTGAGTCACGGCCAGAGCCTCTCCAGGAGCTGCCGGTTCAGCCTTCCGCTTCTGTTTCCGACTGGTGTTTCCTTTTTCCGACTGACTCGGCTTGTGCTTGCCGCTTCGGAGTCGGTCTTCTTCTTCGCCGTTGGCGTACTTGGTAGCAATCTCCATCATCCGACTCAAGGTCATGTCACCGGTTCGACCAAACTTCAAACTCAGTTCTCTGTTCTTGACGCCATCTTTGAAGGCGCAGACTGCCTGATGATCAGACACATTCTCCACAGTGTGGTGCAAAGTGATCCACCTCTGAATATACTCTCTGAGAGTCTCATTAGCCTTCTGCACGCAGACTTGCAACTCTGTCAATCCAGCTGGTCGCTTGCAAGTCCCTTCAAACGTTCTGATGAACACTCGGGACAGATCTTCCCAAGTGTAAATGCTGCTAGGAGGTAATTGAGTCAACCATGCCCTGGCAGAACCTTCCAACATGAGGGGCAAATGCTTCATGGCCACCTCATCGTTCCCACCACCAATCTGAACTGCCACTCGGTAGTCTTCAAGCCAAGTTTCAGGCTTAGACTCACCCTGAACTTGCTGACTCCTGTTGCCAACCTGAAATTGGGAGGGATAACTGCGGCTCTGATAGCTCTGCTGAAACATTCAGGACCAGAAATATGCATTCGACTGCTTGTGGGCGCATCTCTGTCGAGTCCGCCCCGATGGGCTCTGTTCCGGTCGACCAAACCTTGCACGATAATGGATCGCGCGTCGAAGCCTGGTTCTCTGGGGTCGACTGGAACCCTTCGCCCTGTACTGTACTGACGCCTGTCATCTGGCTGCCGAGGAGCGTAAGACCCACCTCTCGAAGGGGAATTGGGCACTCAACGCCTATCATCTCGGTCGAGTCTGTCGCCATATTGATCTTGCCGATTCTCGCGCCCTTCACGCCGCGGAGGCGATCTGGGGCTGTGAGCCGACTGAACCGTATTCACAGTGACGAATCGACTGTGAATTTTGTTGCACGACTGAGACACGGCTGAATTCTGATCTCCTGCTGCCCGGAGCAGATCCCTGATCTGCAGCAAACCTCTGCCAGCTTCCGACTGCGAAGGCTGGATGGACTCTGCTATACGGGTCGCAGCTGCTAAATTCTGAATTGGGGTTCGATATACCTGAGTCGGCGGGAAGAGTTGACATCGACTGGTGTCGGGAACTCGTTGCCGCGCGCGCTCGTCGAGTGCTCGCTGAAGGTTCTCCAGTCGAGTGCGCTCGGCCAAATTGGCCAGACGCGCCTCCTCCAAGGCACGAGCCTCGGGGGTTTCTCCTGCGATGGGAGTACGCAGGGCATCCACGTTCCTGCGGCGAAGTTCCTCTCTTTGCAGAGAGTCGAGTGGCTCGGGCTGGTACTCTTCGTGGCGTCGTGCGGGGTCGCCTCCGTCACCTGCTCCATCATCACGGGCGAAGCCAGGGGGACTGCGGGGCCCGTCGACCATCAAGATTTCCGCCGCTGGATCACTGCTACCGCACTCGGATGCAGTCTCTACGGAGCCAGTCGACAGATCGAACAAGCCGTAGAGAGATTCGTCGGGCTCGATTGCCGCAACTTGGGTGGTGGCCGATTGGCGAGCCACCGCGTGCCTCACCCATCGCTGAAGCCTCGACCGGCCCGAGCGCTTGCGCTGGCGGGATACCGGGAGGGTGGACGATGGAGGAGCCGACCGATACTGGGTCGACGGTTGCCGCAGCAGAACGCCGCGGACACATGCGCGAAAATGCGTCGCACCGCGGACGGGGAGCGCATCTACGTCGAGTGGAGCCTCCTGGAGCCACGCGGAGTCGTCGGCGATGAAGGTGAGAGTGCCGAGACGGATCTCTTGACCCCCGACCAAAACTCCAGCAGACACCATGATGAAAGTACTCGGAAGAATCGCAACTTCTCCACAAAATCGCTAAAACACCTGCCCCACGGTGGGCGCCAACTGTCGTGGTTCTAATCCTGACAGTAGAGTGGGGGGTAGGTATGGAGAGGCAAGGTCCTAGCTATGGAGAGGTTGTAAACACAAGGGATGTACGAGTTCAGGCCCTTCTCGGAAGAAGTAATAGCCCTACGTCTCGGAGCCCGGAGGCGGTCGAGTGGATTATGAGTATATGAGTTACAAGGTGCCGAACCCCTCTACCTGTGGAGGAGGGTGGCTTATATAGAGTGCGCCAGGACCCCAGCTAGCCCACGTAGGAGAGGGTTTAAGGTGAGTTAAGTCTGGGGCGTTACTGGTAACGCCCCACATAAAGTGCCTTTACTATCATAAAGTCTACTTGATTACAGGCCGTTGCAGTGCAGAGTGCCTCTTGACCTTCTGGTGGTCGAGTGAGTCTTCGTGGTCGAGTCCTTCAAGTCAGTCGAGTGTGTCCCTCGTTGGTCGACTGGAAGGCGACTTCTTCTAAGGGTGTCCTTGGGTAAGGTACTTAGATCAGGTCCATGACCCTACCCTAGGTACATAACCCCATCAGGAAACCATTTAGGAGAAATATGCTTGGTGATATTACTCTTGATGTATCATGTTTGCATCTGCGCAACACATGCCACATTATCTTCATAGATAATGGTAAGTGATTTTATCGAACCCATTCCACATGACTGTTGTATGTGGTTTATCATTCTGCAAAGCCATACACATTCGCATGTTGCTTCAAATAATAAAATTATTTCAGAATGATTGGTAGATGTTGCCACCAGAGTCTGTTTTGAAGACTTCCATGATATAGCAGTGCCACCATGTAGGAACACGAAGCCGGTCTGTGATCTGGCATTATGGCGATCAGACAAATAGTCGGCATCTGCATATCCAATCATATCGGAGTCCTGATTTTTCTGGAACTGGAAAAATAGACCAAGATCCTTTGTGCCTTGGAGATATCGAAAGATATTCTTCACTCCAGACCAATAACGTTTGGTGGGAGATGCGCTATGTCTAGCAAGTAGATTCACTGCAAATGCAATATCAGGTCTTGTGCAATGTGCAAGATACATAAGCGCTCCAACGGCACTAAGGTATGGAACTTCAAGTCCCAACACCTCTTCTCCATCATCCCTTGGTCTGAACAGATCTTTCTTTACGTCTAGAGATCGAACCACCATGGGAGTTTTAGATGGATAGGATTTGTCCATATTGAATTTCTCCAATGTTTTCTGGATATAGGTAGATTGGTGTACCCAAATCCTTCATCTTAAATTCCATCTTTAGGTGATTGCATGCTTCATCAATGTCTGGTGCGCTGCCGATGATGTTGAGATCATCAAGATACACAGAAATGATGCAAAATCCTGTATAGGACTTCTTGATGAAAACACATGGGCAATCAGCACTATTGGAGTAACCTTTCTGAAGAAGGAAATCACTGAGTCGGTTGTACCACATCCGTCCCGACTGCCTTAAGCCATATAATGACTTATTCAGCTTGACACAATACATGTTGCGTTTTGCATTTTTATTC
>NC_041384.1:604043920-604103323 GCF_002162155.2 Triticum dicoccoides
ATGTCCGAATCTAGTGACCCGTAAAGATATGCGGTCACGACGTCCATCAACTGCATAGATAGATGATTTTGCACTGCCAAGGATATAAGATATCGGAAAGTGGTTGCACTCATTACTGGAGAATATGTTTCAGAGAAATCAATGTCGGGTTTCTGCGTGAAACCGTGTGCTACGAGCCTTGCTTTATATCTCACCACCTCATTGTTCTCATTCCGTTTCCGAAGAAAACCCCATTTGAATCCCACAGGGAAAACACTTGGAGGTGTAGGTATTGCTTCAGTGAATACCTTTCTTTTGTTAAGCAAGGCAATTTCTGCTTGGATCGCATCCTTCCATTTAGGCCAGTGGCACTCAACGATAGACCTTGTATCATGATCAGTGAGAAGGATATCTGCAATCTTTTTAGCAAAATACATGTCGACAGTCGTAGTCTTACGGTCAAATGGTTCTCCAGAATCAACATAGTTGATGGAAATTTCTTGCACCCCTAGTGACTCTTCGTGATTTCCCAATACGATCGAGTCTGGGTGTTCTGATGTCCCAGTCAGCTTGTGCACACTGGAACTAGGTTGTGGAGGTTACCCTTCCACTGGGTGTGTACTACCCATCACGTGTTTATCAACGTTGAGTTGACCTGCATTTACTGACTCCGAGGTTTTTCTCCTCGATTTCCTTTGCTACTTTCTAGAAGCATGCTCCAGGTCAGAGGCCATACTACTCCCCCTCTTTTTAGGAATAGGGAGTTGAGTGGTTTTTATTGGTACCTCCACTCTTTCTGGCGCGTTTCTGGCCGGATTTAAGTATTTTGTAACACCTTTCAGATCAGTAAATGAATCTAGTAGATTATTTGCAAGATGTTGCAAATTAATGATCTTCCGAACTTGAAGTTCAGTCTCATGGGTACGTGGATCAGAGGATGAAATGGCATGAGCATTCCAATCAATTTCCGGGCATTCTTTCTGGTACTTGAAATCTCCCCCTAATGCCGGAAAATGTTCCTCATTAAATATGCAATCAGCGTGACGGTTGTGAACAGATCCCCAGTCAGGGGTTCCAGGTACTTGATAATTGACGGCGATTTGTACCCCACATAGATCCCCAACTTCTTGTGTGGGCCCATAGATGTCTGATGTGGTGGTGAGATCGGGATGTATGCAGCACATCCGAACTTACGCAGATGGAAAATGCTTGGAGGATTTCCACGTACCAATTCCAAAGGGGAAGAACTGTGATATGCAGTTGGCCTCAATTGTATCAAGTCAGTAGCGTGTAAAACAACATGACCCCAACAAGAGGTTGGCAAGTTGGAGTTCGTCAACAAAGGTCTTGCAATGAGTTTGATCCTCTTAATCAATGCTTCAGCCAAACCATTTTGTGTATGGACATATGGAACAGAGTGCTGAACTTCAGTCCCTAAAGCCATTCAATAATCATTGAAAGCATGTGAGAATTCTACAGCATTGTCCATTCGAATTGACTTAATTCGACTTTCAAGATAATGGGCTTGCAACTTAATGACTTGCCTCATTATCTTGGCAAATGCATGGTTTCGTGTGGATAGAAGACACACATGTGACCATCGTGTAGATGCGTCAATCAGAACCATGAAATACCGGAAAGGTCCGGATAATGGCTGAATGGGACCACAAATGTCTCCTTGAATACGTTCAAGGAACTGAAGTGGTTCAGCCTGTATTTTGAGATGTGAGGGCCTCAAAATTAGCTTTCCCGTGGCACAAGATGTGCACACAAAATCAGAAGATTGAGAAAATTTTGACTCAAGCAAATTATGACCAATGGAATTGCTAGTAATTTTTCTCATCATCCCTATTCCAGGATGGCCTAGGCGATCATGCCAGGTTTGGAATGCATTAACATTCTGAAAAATTACTTTGTATGCAACATGTTCCACGGGTTTGATGTATGTATAGTACAAACCAGACAATAGAGAAGGAATTTTCTCATGTACCTTTTTGCCATATCCGTCATCTTTAGTAAAGAGTAGATACTCCTCTTTGTTGTCTTCATGGGTTTCAATGTGAAAACCATTCTTACGGATATCTCGATAACTGATCAGGGTACGTGATGAGTCGGGATACAATAAAGCATCCTCAATCGTCACTTGTGTACCGCTTGGGAGGGTGAATATGGCACGTCCAGTACCAACAATCACTGTATCGCGTCCAATGATAGTTAGAATATCTCCATTCATCTTTTTTAGAGTTTGGAAATATTACATCTCCCTCAGTATGGAGTTTGTGGTACCACTGTCCACAAGGCATAATTCCTCTTCCATCGGATTGTCCCCATAGAAAACTATATAAAACAAAGATTTTTCAATAAGAAAACCTCATAGTAATATATAGAATACAATCTTTATTATATCAAATGTGCTGATACAATAGAATATAAAGACAACAACAAACTTATGTTCTTATTACAATCATCACAAATGGACATAATTAAGTAGATCACTAAGGAGATTGAGGGACTAGTCGAAGTCACCAAACACGTTGTTTGCGGTGTATTCAATCAACATGTTATCCGCTTCAGTAGGATCCTCAGGCGGATAAGGAACTATGGTGTTGCTCAGTCCAGGAGGAACATCGTGTGAATCACCAGCTCCTTTTGCGCTATCCGGATGAAGGTTGAAGTTGGCTTCAAACCTTTTCCCTTGAGGTGCTTTGCGTCCCTGAGATTGCTGGTTGATGACCCACAAGTATAGGGTATCTATCGTAGTCCTTTCGATAAGTAAGAGTGTCAAACCCAATGAGGAGCAGAAGGAAATGATAAGCGGTTTTCAGCAAGGTATTCTCTGCAAGTACTGAAATAAGTGGTAACAGATAGTTTTGTGATAGGATAAATTGTAATGAGCAATAAGTAACAAAAGTAAATAAAGTGCAGCAAGGTGGCCCAATCCTTTTTTAGAAAAGGACAAGCCGGAACAAACTCTTATAATAGGAAAAGCGCTCCTGAGGACACATGGGAATATCGTCAAGCTAGTTTTCATCACGTTCATATGATTCGCGTTCGATACTTTGATAATTTGATATGTGGGTGGACCGGTGCTTGGGTGTTGTTCTTACTTGAACAACCATCCCACTTATGATTAACCTCTATTGCAAGCATCTGCAACTACAACAAAAGTATTAAGGTAAACCTAACCATAGCATGAAACATATGGATCCAAATCAGCCCCTTACGAAGCAACGCATAAACTAGGGTTTAAGCTTCTGTCCCTCTAGCAACCCATCATCTACTTATTACTTCCCAATGCCTTCCTCTAGGCCCAAATAATGGTGAAGTGTTATGTAGTTGACGTTCACATAACACCACTAGAGGCTAGACAGCATACATCTTATCAAAATATCAAACGAATACCAAATTCACATGACTACTAATAGCAAGACTTCTCCCTTGTCCTCAGGAACAAACGTAATTACTCACAAAGCATATTCATGTTCATAATCAGAGGGGTAATAATATGCATATAGGATCTGAACATATGATCTTCCACCAAATAAACCAATTAGCATCAACTACAAGGAGTAATCAACACTACTAGCAACCTACTATCACCAATCCCGGACTTTGAGACAAGAATTGGATACAAGAGATGAACTAGGGTTTGGACATGAGATGGTGCTGGTGAAGATGTTGATGGAGATTGCCCTCTCCCGATGAGAGGAGCGTTGGTGATGACGATGGTGATGATTTCCCCCCTCCCGGAGGGAATTATCCCCGGTAGAACAGCTCTGCCGGAGCTCTAGATTGGTTCCGCCAAGGTTCCGCCTCGTGGTGGCGGAGTCTCATCCCGAAAAGTTCCTTCTTATTTTTTTCTCATCGAAAGACTTCATATAGGAGAAGATGGACGTCGAAGAGCCACCAGGGGGCCCACGAGGTAGGGGCGCCCTAGGGGGGGCGCCCCCCACCCTCGTGAGTAGGGTGTGGGCCCCCTGGCCTTCATCTTTGGCATGGAGTTTTCTTTATTTATTTTAAGATGTTCCGTGGAGTTTCAGAACTTTTGGAGTTGCGCAGAATAGGTCTCTAATATTTGCTCCTTTTCCAGCCCAGAATTCCAGCTGTCGGCATTCTCCCTCCTTATGTAAACCTTGTAAAATAAGAGAGAATAGCCATAGGTATTGTGACATAAAGTGAAATAACAGTCCATGATGCAATAAATATCGATATAAAAGCATGATGCAAAATGGACGTATCAACTCCCCCAAGCTTAGACCTCGCTTGTCCTCAAGCGAAAAGCCGATAACAATAAATATGTCCTCGTGTTTAGTGGTAGAGGCATCGATAAAAATAAAATACGGACATGAAGGCATCATGATTATTCTCATAACAACAACATGTATAGATTTTGTCATATGATTACTTATGTTCAAGTGATGATCTATTCACAATGCAAAAGTATAAATCATAAACCTTATTGGGCTCCGACAAACTATAATCTCAGTCATTGAAGCAATTGCAATTTATCATAACATTGGAAAGAGTCTATGTCAGAGCTAAAAAGCAAGTCCACATACTCAATTATCATTTAGTCCTCCATAATTGCTAACACTCACGCGATACTTGTGGTTACGGAGTTTTAATCGGACACAGAGAAAGATAGGGGCTTATAGTTTTGCCCCACAACCTTTTACCTCAAGGGTAATGTCAACAATAATGGTTCATGCTCCCTTACATCCAATTAGATATATATATATATATATATATATATATATATATATATATATATATATATCATGTTCTTTCCAACATGCTGAGCTTGCCAAAGGATAAAATGAAAAAGAAAAGGTGAAGATCACCATGACTCTTGCATAAGGTATAAGATAATAATAAAGGATAGGCCCTTCGCAGAGGGAAGCAGAGGTTGCCATGCGCTTTTATGGTTGGATGCATAAAATCTCAATGCGAAACAACGTCACTTTATATTGCCCCTTGTGATATGAACCTTTATTATGAAGTCCGTCGCTTTTATTACTTCCACATCATAAGATCGTATAAAGCTTATTTATCTCACACCAATTAATCATACATATTTAAAGCAATTTTTATTGCTTTGCACCGATGACAACTTACTTGAAGGATCTTACTCAATCCATAGGTAGATATGGTGGACTCTCATGGCAAAATTGGTTTAAGGGTATTTGGAAGCACAAGTAGTATTTCTACTTGGTGCTGAGAATTTGGCTAGCATGAGGGGGAAAGGCAAGCTCAACAAGTTAGAGGATCCATGACAACATACTTTATCTCAGATATAAGAAAGACATAACTCATTACGTTGTCTTCCTTGTCCAACATCAACCCTTTAGCATGTCATATTTTAATGAGTGGTCCCAATCATAAAAGATGTCAATGATAATATATCTATATGTGAAAACCTCTCTTTCCTTATTACTTCCTATTAATTGCAACAATGACCAAAGCTATGTTTGCCAACTCCCAACAACTTTTAATCATCATACTCTTTCTATGTGAAGTCATTACTCTCAATAAGATCAATATGAACTCTTTGTTTCTTTTTATTCTTTTCTCTTTTCTTTTATTCACCCAAGATCATGGAAAAATAATCAAGCCCTTGACTCAACACTAATCTTTATTATATATAGCTCACAGACTCGATTACAAAGAGAGATCATAAAGCAAACTCAAAACTAGATCATGCCATAAACTTTATTCTACTAGATCAAGATACTACTAATAGGATCGAACTAAGAAAAACGGTAAAGATAAGAGTTGTGATTATGATACGATACCGGGGCACCTCCCCCAAGCTTGGCAGTTGCCAAGGGGAGTGCCCATACCCATGTGATTATATCTCCTTTGTCGGTGAAGAAGGTGGAGGTGGCGGATAATCGCACATCGAGCGTAAGAGGTCCTCCAGCTTGCGAATAATGCCCTTGAGTGCAACAATATGCTCCTTCAACAAAATATTTTCTTGTGTGAGATACTTGTTTTGTATACGAGCTAACTCAATCATCTTGAAAGCTTCGATCTCAGTTGGGGTAAGAAGGTTATGATCAAGTTGGAGGGTGTCTTTTGCTGCTGGAGCTTGATCCTCCATGGCCTTCTTGATCCTTTCATCCTTGTTGACCCTCATGGGTTCTTCCCTCTTCAGATCTATCTTCATTAGCCAAGCATCATTGTCACCATTGTTGGAGGAGGGAGACGACATGATGCCTAGCCTAGAAAACCCTGGCAGAAAACAGCTCGAAACAAGAACAGAGGAGGTTTGCGTGATACGGGAGTCAAAACCTTCGGGAGGTTATATAATGAATTTTTACCGACCGAAATAAGTATCATGCAAGAAAATGGAGTCCGAAAGGCACACGAGGTGCTCACGAGGTAGGGGGCGCGCCCACCACCCTCGTGGGGCCCTCGTGTCCTTCCCGGACTGCTACTTATTTTTCTATTTTTCTAAATATTCCAAAACGGAGAAATATTGCCTTAAAAATTGTTTTGGAGTCGGTTTACTTACCGTACCACATACCTATTCCTTTTCGGAGTCTGAAACGTTCCGGAAAGTGTCCCTTATGTATTCCTCCGGGGTTACGGTTTCAATAATATTGGTTTCAACATTTATGGGATTACCTGAGATATAATGTTTAATTCGTTGACCATTTACCACCTTCTGGTTTGTGCCTTCAAAGTTGTTGATCTTTATGGCACCAGAACGATAGACCTCTTCGATAACGTAGGGGCCTTCCCATTTAGAGAGAAGTTTTCCTGCAAAAAGTCTTAAACAAGAGTTGTATAGCAATACATAATCACCTACATTAAGCTCACGCTTTTGTATCCTTTTGTCATGCCATCTTTTAACTTTTTCTTTAAACAACTTGGCATTTTCATAAGCTTGGGTTCTCCATTCATCAAGTGAGCTAATATCAAATAACCTCTTCTCACCAGCAAGTTTAAAATCATAGTTGAGCTCTTTAATAGCCCAATACGCCTTATGTTCTAGTTCGAGAGGTAAGTGACATGCTTTTCCGTAAACCATTTTATACGGAGACATACCCATAGGATTTTTGTATGCAGTTCTATAAGCCCATAATGCATCATCAAGTTTCTTGGACCAATTCTTTCTAGACCTATTAACAGTCTTTTGCAAAATTAATTTGAGCTCTCTATTGCTCAACTCTACTTGACCACTAGACTGAGGGTGATAAGGAGATGCAATTCTATGATTAACATCATATTTAGCAAGCATTTTACGGAAAGCACCATGAATAAAGTGTGAACCACCATCAGTCATTAAATATCTAGGGACTCCAAACCTCGGAAAAATAACTTCTTTAAGCATTTTAATAGAAGTGTTATGATCGGCACTACTAGTTGGAATAGCTTCTACCCACTTAGTAACATAATCAACAGCAACTAAAATATGTGTGTATCCATTAGAGGCAGGAAAAGGTCCCATATAATCAAAGCCCCAAACATCAAACGGTTCAATAACAAGAGAATAATTCATAGGCATTTCTTGACGTCTACTAATATTACCAATTCTTTGGCATTCATCACAAGACAAGACAAACTTACGGGCATCCTTGAAGAGAGTAGGCCAATAAAAACCAGATTGCAATACCTTATGTGCAGTTCTATCTCCAGCGTGGTGTCCTCCATAAGCCTCGGAATGACACTTGCGTAGGATCTATTCCTGTTCATGCTCAGGTACACAACGTCTAATAACACCATCTACTCCTTCTTTATAAAGATGTGGGTCATCCCAAAAGTAATGTCTTAAATCATAGAAAAACTTTTTCTTTTGTTGGTATGTGAATCTAGGTGGTATAAACTTAGCAACAATATAATTAGCATAATCAGCATACCATGGAGTACTACGAGAAGTACTTATAACATTTCATTGTTCATCAGGAAAGCTATCATTAATAGGTAGTGGGTCATCAAGAACATTCTCTAACCTAGACAAGTTGTCTGCAACGGGGTTCTCAGCTCCCTTTTTATCAACAATATGCAAATCAAATTCTTGTAGCAAGAGAATCCATCTAATAAGTCTAGGTTTAGCATCTTTCTTTTCCATAAGGTATCTAATAGCAACATGATCAGTTTGAATAGTTACTTTAGAATCAACAATATAAGGTCTGAACTTATCACAAGCAAATACAATTGCTAAAAGATCTTTTTCAGTAGTAGCATAATTTCTTTGAGCATTGTCTAGAGTCTTACTAGCATAATGAATAACATTTAATTTCTTATCAACTCTTTGCCCTAGAACAGCACCTACATCATAATCACTAGCATCACACATAATTTCAAAGGGTAAATTCCAATCAGGTGGCTGAACAACAGGTGCAGAGACTAATGCTTCCTTAAGTATTTCAAATGCTTCTACACAATCATCATCAAAGACAAATGGTATATCTTTTTGCAATAAATTAGTCAGAGGCCGAGAAATTTTTGAGAAGTCCTTAATGAACCTCCTCTAAAATCCGGCGTGACCAAGGAAACTTCTTATACCTTTGTTGTCCTTGGGACATGGCATCTTTTCAATAGCATCAACCTTGGCTTTATCAACTTCAATACCTCTTTCAGAAACTTTGTGCCCCAAGACAATACCTTCATTAACCATAAAGTGGCACTTTTCCCAATTCAAGACAAGATTAGTTTCTTCACATCTCTGCAAAACTCGATCAAGATTGCTCAAGCAATCATCAAAAGAGGAACCATAGACGGAAAAGTCGTCCATGAAAACCTCACAAATCTTTTCACAAAAGTCAGAGAATATAGCCATCATGCATCTTTGAAAGGTAGCAGGTGCATTACATAAACCAAAAGGCATACGTCTATAAGCAAAAGTACCAAAAGGGCATGTAAAAGTAGTCTTTGATTGATCTCTAGCCGACACAGGTATTTGAGAGAAACCAGAATAACCATCTAGAAAGCAATAGTGTGTATGTTTGCATAATCTTTCTAGCATTTGATCAATAAAAGGTAAGGGGTAATGATCTTTCTTAGTAGCTTTATTTAATTTGCGGAAATCAATTACCATCCTATAACCTGTGATAATTCTTTGTGGAATCAATTCATCTTTATCATTAGGAACAACAGTAATACCTCCCTTCTTAGGGACACAATGGACAGGACTTACCCACTCACTATCAGCAACGGGATAGATTATACCTGCCTCCAGAAGCTTGAGTATTTCTTTTCTTACCACTTCTTTCATTTTAGGATTCAAACGTCGTTGAGGATCACGAACTAGTTTGGCATCTGCTTCCAAATTTATTTTATGTTGACATAGAGTGGGACTAATGCCCTTAAGATCATCAAGAGTATATCCAATAGCAGCACGATGCTTCTTCAGAGTTTTCAATAATCTTTCTTCTTCATGCTCTGAAAGGTTAGCACTAATAATAACAGGATATATCTTCTTTTCATCAAGATAAGCATATTTAAGATTATCAGGCAAAGGTTTAAGCTCAAACACGGGATCACCCTTGGGTGGAGGAGGATCCCCTAAAATTTCAACAGGCAAATTGTGTTGCAGAATAGGTTCCTGTTTAAAGAATACTTCATCTATTTCCCTTCTTTCATTCATGAACATATCATTTTCATGGTCTAGCAAATAATGTTCTAAAGGATCACTAGGAGGTATGGCAATAGAAGCAAGACCAATAATTTCATCCTTACTAGGTAATTCTTCCTCACGATGTTGTTTACTAAATTTAGAGAAATTAAACTCATGAACCATATCACCTAAGCCAATAGTAACAACATTCTTTTTGCAATCTATCCTAGCATTAACAGTGTTCAAGAAGGGTCTACCAAATATAATGGGACAAAAGCTATCTTGCGGAGAAGTAAGAACAAGAAAATCAGCAGGATATTTAGTTTTCCCACACAATACTTCAACATCTCTAACAATTCCAATTGGTGAAATAGTATATCTATTGGCAAGTTTAATTGTGACATCAATACCTTCTAACTCAGCAGGTGCAATTTCATTCTTAATTTCTTCGTATAAAGTATGTGGTATAACACTAGCACTCGCACCCATATCACATAAGCCATGATAACAATGATCTCGTATTTTAACAGAAATAACAGGCACGCCTACCACAGGTCTATGTTTATCTTTAGCACAAGGTTTAGCAATTCTAGCAGTTTCACCTTCGAACTGAATAACATGCCCATCAATATTATCAGACAAGAGATCTTTAACAATAGCAATATTAGGTTCTACTTTAACTTGCTCATGAGGTGTATAAGTTCTAATATTGCTTTTATGAACAACAGTTGAAGCTTTAGCATGATCCTTTATTCTAACAGGGAAAGGTGGTTTCTCAATATAAGAAGTAGGAACAATAGGATCATTATAAGTGACAGTCTTTTCTTCAACTTTAATAGGTGCAGCTACTTTTACTTCTATGGGAGGATGATATTTAAACCACTTCTCCTTAGGGAGATCAACATAAGTAGCAAAAGATTCACAGAAAGAAGCTACTATCTCAAAGTCAAGTCCATATTTAGTGCTAAACTTACGGAAAATATCGGTGTCCATAAAAGATTTAACACAATCAAACTTAGGCGTCATACCTGACTCTTTACCTTCGTCAAGGTCCCAATCTTCAGAGTTGCGTTTAATTCTATCCAATAAATTCCATCTGAATTCAATAGTCTTCATCATAAAAGAGCCAGCATAAGAAGTATCGAGCATGGTTTGATTATTATGAGAAAGCCGAGCATAAAAACTTTGCATAATTATTTCTCTCGAGAGCTCATGATTGGGGCATGAATATAACATTGATTTAAGCCTCCCCCAAGCTTGAGCGATGCTTTCTCCTTCGCGAGGCTAGAAATTATATATATATAATTGCGATCATGATGAACAAGATGCATAGGGTAATACTTTTGATGAAATTCCAATTTCAATCTTTTATAGTTCATATCATCACATAGCCTATACCATATCAATGTGTCTCCCTTCAAAGATAAAGGGAAGACCTTCTTCTTAGCAACATCATCGGGTATACCTGCAAGCTTAAATAATCCACAAACTTCATCCACATATATTAAGTGCTCATCAGGATGCTTTGTTCCATCTCCTGTAAAAGGGTTAGCTAGCAGTTTTTCCATCATACCCGAAGGAAATTCAAAAGGAGTTTCATTTTCAATAGGTTCAGTAGGTTGAGGAGCAACTCTTTTCTCTACTGGACGGGGTGAAGATACCCCGAACAAGCCCCTCAGAGAATTACTTTCCATACTAGCAAGTGACAGTAAATTTCAGCACACTATATAAATTTTTCCTTACCAAATTCGACCTACCAAAGGCGCTACACTCCCCGGCAACAGCACCAGAAAAGAGTCTTGATGACCCACAAGTATAGGGGATCTATCGTAGTCCTTCCGATAAGTAAGAGTGTCGAACCCAGCGAGGAGCAGAAGGAAATGATAAGCGGTTTTCAGCAAGGTATTCTCTGCAAGTACTGAAATAAGTGCTAACAGATAGTTTTGTGATAGGATAAATTGTAATGAGCAACAAGTAACAAAAGTAAATAAAGTGCAGCAAGGTGGCCCAATCCTTTTTGTAGCAAAGGACAAGCCGAAATAAA
The DNA here is from genome assembly GCF_002162155.2 of Triticum dicoccoides. NCBI lineage: Eukaryota > Viridiplantae > Streptophyta > Magnoliopsida > Poales > Poaceae > Triticum > Triticum dicoccoides. The sequence goes on from NC_041384.1 coordinate 604,055,506, forward strand.
CTCTTATAATAGGAAAAATGCTCCCGAGGACACATGGGAATATCGTCAAGCTAGTTTTCATCACGTTCATATGATTCACGTTCGATACTTTGATAATTTGATATGTGGGTGGACCGGTGCTTGGGTGTTGTTCTTACTTGAACAAGCATCCCACTTATGATTAACCTCTATTGCAAGCATCCGCAACTACAACAAAAGTATTAAGGTAAATCTAACTACCGGTGTCAAAACCGGCGGATCTCGGGTAGTGGGTCCCAAACTGTGCGTCTAGGTCGGATGGTAACAGGAGGCAGGGAACACGATGTTTTACCCAGGTTCGGGCCCTCTTGATGGAGGTAAAACCCTACGTCCTGCTTGATTAATATTGATGATATGGGTAGTACAAGAGTAGATCTACCACGAGATCAAGGAGGCTAAACCCTAGAAGCTAGCCTATGGTATGATTGTTGTAGATGGAGTTGATTGCCTACGGACTACAACCCTCCGGTTTATCTAGACACCGGATAGGGTTAGGGTTACATAGAGTCGGTTACAATGGTAGGAGATCTTGAATATCCGCATCGCCAAGCTTGCCTTCCACGCCAAGGAAAGTCCCATCCGGACACGGGACGAAGTCTTCAATCTTGTATCTTCATAGTCCAAGAGTCCGGCTGAAGGTATAGTCTGGCTACCCGAACACCCCCTAATCCAGGACTCCCTCAGTAGCCCCTGAACCAGGCTTCAATGACAACGAGTCCGGCGCGCAAATTGTCTTCGACATTGCAAGGCGGGTTCCTCCTCCAAGTCCTTCATAGAAGATTGTAAACACCAAGAGTAGTGTCCGGCTCTGCAAAATAAGCTTCCACATATTGCCATAGAGAGAATAATATTAACACAAATCAAATCTGCTGACGTATTCTGCAGTGCGTCATCACACTACAACCAAGTCCTTTACTTGAATCGATTTCACTTTTCCACCTCAGCGTGTTTTGTGAGGCAGTTTCCTTGGCACATCTTGTCAAAGCAGAGATCGTGTGCCCCCCTTTTACGGGATTCTCATCAATACAGACGTGGGTAACCCAATCGTGCCCGTTAGCATGTTTTCTCGATTAAAGACGAGTCCCAAACGGTTACGGGGAGGGCTCCTGGTATTCAACCTTTTATAAAGAGACCAGGGCCTTACTCCTTTTCTCCAATCCCAAAATGAGTTCGCCCATCGCCTCGAGTTCCAACACCCTAGGCTCCAGATTCCGGGCGCCTCAGACCTTCGACAATGTCCGGTTCCGACCTTCAAGGCCGATGGATGCCCTCCTCCGTCACGGAGGAGGGCGTGCTAAAGTTGAGAGAGGCTAAGTTCTTGACCGCCGAAATTTCGCACAGGTTGCCTGCTCAAAGGCAGGCTATCCCCAGTCCCCAGCCCGGTGAGAGCGTAGTGTTCGTGTCTCACTTCCTTCGGGGGTTAGGCTTCCCGATGGATCCCTTTGTGAGGGGACTGCTGTTTTATTACGGGCTCGAATTTCACGACTTAGCTCTGGAGTCCATCCTCCATATCTCCTCGTTTATCGTTGTATGCGAAGCGTTCCTCCGTGTTACCCCTCACTTCGAATTATGGCTCAAGACTTTTAAAGTGGAGCCGAAGATGATCAAGGGACGGCACGCAGAGTGCGGAGGCGCTGTTATAAGCAAAAATGATGATGCTCCATGGCCCGAGGGCTCTTTTCAAGAGGAGCTAGGCTTGTGGCAACGAGAGTGGTTTTATATCACCACTCCCCGGAGCACCAAGTGGGTGGCGCTTCCTGCCTTTCACTCAGGTCCCCCACCACGGCTAGCATCGTGGGTTAACAGAGGGTTAGATTGGGGTTTGCCCAAAGACGTGCCCTTGTTACAGGGCTGCATTAAGGATCTCTTGGAAGGAGACCTCAGCCTGGTCAAGGTGACGCAGGTCATGCTGATTCGCCGAATATTGCCCGGCAAACGTCACTCCCTTCACCTGTGGGAGTTTAATCCAGAGGGACCGCGAGCTCTCCAGAATTTTATGGGCGCAACACCCGCGGAGATGTATAAACTGTTCTTCGGATCACAAGAGATGTGTCCGGATTTAACCGAGGACGCAGGCCTAAGCTGCAATCGCCCGGATACTCAAGTAAGCAACCTTGTGCCCGGACCTTATATCCATATAATTGTCATAAACTTGCCCCTAAAAGAGTCGTCCTTTTAAACAGGAGTGGATAGCGAAGGCAAAGCTGATCAGGTGTCCGGCTCCCCTTCCCGAAACCAGGCCCGATCCCGTGCTGGTCAGGATGCTGGAGATAATGCCTTTGGAGGGAAGCAAGGGGGAGGACAAGGAAACTATGGCCTCCTCCAAGGAGGTTGCTCCGAAGGGAGGAACCGACAATTCCTCTCCTAAGGGGAAGAAGAGAGCCGCCTCTGACGACCCGAAAACCATGGCCTCGAAGCGGGGGGAAAAATCCTCGTCAGAGGGTCCGACGCCGGGGAGTTCCTTGGCCGGACTACGCCCTCAAGGGGATCAGCCCTCCAGCGAGCCGTAAGTAGAGAAAGATTTTCCTTTTGAGGGATGAGGGAAATCCTTGATTTATATCTGAGAAGATTAACCGAATTTTTACCTTGTAGCTCGGACCTCAGCCCTTCTCAGAAGAGCTCGTCTTCGGGGGATCTCCTTCCGGAGATGATGGAGAGCGGGATGCCTCCCCCTGCCGTGCCGCCTAGCGAGGCGGGCGACCCTGAGGTGTCGTCGCGGAGGGTTTCTCCGAATCCGGCAGGGGCAGAAGATAGTTATGTGGCCCCCCCGAGGTTCTCCGCGTCCGGCCTTCGAAAGAGGTCATGGGACAAGTCTGGCACCGTATGGTGCTCGGCCGGAGGAGCTAAAGATTCTGCTGGGGCGAGCTTCTATCTCGGAGGAGCACCGTGCATTGATGGGCACGGTGATTGAAAGGATCTCATCCGCAGAGAGCGGATTGCATGAGGTCGTCAAAAGTTTACTGACGGGTTTTGAGGTACATTAGATAATGTACACTTTTGTCAGTTGCGCAAGAATAAGATGCGCCCTGTGTAGATAGTAGCCCCTGAGACTCTGCGCGTCGTCAAGAAATGACGGCACGCGGAGGATCATAATCCCAGGTCTAAGATGACGCCTTTGAATGTAGGCGGCAGGGTGTCCGGAATCGAGCCGAACTGATGATTTTGCCGAACTAAAGCGGCAACTGGACGTGGCAGATGCCGACATCGCGCTTGTCAGCAAGCGGCTTGATGAGGCTCAAGGTATGCAATTCCTCGGGCAGCATCAGGTAAGAAGAGTTTTATGCCAGTGTCTTACGATGTGTGTGCTTGACGTAGATGGTGCGGCCGCCGTGGAGAGTCTTAGGGCAGAACTTGCCCGAGCTAAAGAACAAGCCAGAGAAAGTGATGCGGCTGCCAAGAAAGCCCTTGAAGAGCTGAGAGCCGAACAGGCTGCTCATTGCCGAAGCAAGGAAGAGATGGCCGAAAAGTTAAAGAGTGCTGCAGACCGTTGCAGACTTCTTGAGAAAGAAGACCAGGCGAAACAGACGGACTTAGAGAAGGCCGTTGCCAATGCCAAGGACGCGCGCTCTGCGATGAGAGCTGCGAAGGAGGAGCTGCGTCAGGCCGAACAGATTGCGGTTGGAAAGCCCTTTATGCTGCGAAGGAAATTTTGCGATCCGAAGTTTGCTCCGTTGGACCGGATGTGGAGTGTGGAGGATACCTATCTGGATTTGGCAGCGAGTGCTGCTGATGCGACCGAACACTTTCGAGATCAGAAAGATCGCGAAGTGGAAAAGCTTTTCTGGTCGCAGTTTCACAATCCAGAGCGTCCACCGGCAGTGGACGATCGTTTGGCTCAATGGGCCGAACTGAATAGGTTGTCCGGACTCGCCATGAAGTACGTCATGGGTCATCTGTGGCCGGGGAGATCGGAGCCGAAGAGTTATTTCAGCTTGGTGCAGCAATTCCTTGATGCGGTGCCGCGTATTAATGCAATGAAGAGGTCAACATGCATAGAGGGCGCAAGGATGGCTCTTGCCCGTGTCAAGACATACTGGGCAGAGATGGAGACCACCCTTGTTGCATCCCGAGATTCGGACAAAAGCCGAGTACCCTCCGAGCACTATTTTCAGGAAGTCCTTGAAGGCGCTCGTGTAATAGAGACGCAGTGCTCGAAAGATGCTATGTTATGATAGCATATGTAATTATAAAGTAATATTTTGATAAACTGTAGTGGCCTTTTTATACTTGTGCCTTCAAGTATTGGGAACACCTCCTGTGCGGCCGTTTTAAGATATATATATACAAAATCTAAAAGATGGCAGTCGTGGGCTTCAGCCCCCACGCACATAGTGCGGGGGTGCTCGCAGAAGACGCATTTTCACACTTAACCCAACGTCTTGGTCCTACAAAGGAGGTGATAGCGCAGCGGGCCAGGCAACCGGACTATAATGCTTTAACACTTTCACTTAGCCATAGGAGCTTGATAGTGAGACTATTTAGGTAGCCTCTTGGTGGCGACTGCGCTCGCCCGAGTTCGGGGCGCGTATGTGCCTGACCGGGAAGCGGCCCTTCGTTAAAGCGGAGGAATCCGATAGATTCCGATAGGTCGTCGAGTGGCTGACCAGTCTCACACTACATCATGATAGTCAGTTTTCGGCTTTCTCTACTGAGGTGCTCGCCCGGCCGAACCGGGGCACAAGCACAGTAGTTCTCCTGGTGCTACCTTAGCCAATAGAGCAGAACGTAAGGTAGCCGAACTCAGGAGCCGGGCAACCCAACATTTGACCAAAGACATGATTCGGAGCTGATGCATATAATGCCAAAACTCGCGACGCCGAACACTCCCTAAGGTGTTCGGTCTTTATGAGTGCGGGCGAAACAACACTCTTTATTAAAAAAGCCCCTAGTGTCCAGGTACATGCAAAAATTCTGACGTGGCCACATGCCAAGACGCCAGCCTCCTCCTTTGGTTATATCAGAAAAAACCAGGGGACGTGTATCAACAAGAGACAGTAAAAAAGGTTTACGCAGGGTCTTAATCTAAAAAGAATCCTTTAGGACGGGTCCCTACTGCACGTCTGCACCTGTGTCTCCGTTGTGACGTATCCTGGACGGGCGTCGCACGACGTTCATCTGTAAAAGAGAGGAACTGAGTTGAAAACTGGTCGTGCCGAACAAAAGTTTAAAATAAACAAAGTATAAAGTAAAATATATATAATTGAGCTTTATTGTCTCTTATTGTATATGCGTGGAGCCCCTAGTGGGGGTATATGGCCACTAAGCCTGCATCAATGATGATTTTGTCCCGAACTCGTCTATCCGCGTTCGTGGTCTTTAATGACCTATTTCGAAGTTTTTTGGCCGGTGAGGCCATTTTACTGTGGGGCTGTCAAAGCAGCCGCACAGTCCTCCGCTTGGGGAGGTGCACTTTAGTGCTTCCCATTCAAAGAGATGATGCCTCGTGGACCGGGCATCTTAAGTGTGAGAGATGCATAATGCGGTATTGCGTTAAAGCAAGCGAAAGCTTTGCGTCCCAGTAGTGCTTGATAGCGACTTGAGAACGGGACGATATGGAAGGTCAGCTTTTCGCGGCGGAAGTTATCGGCAGAGCTGAATATAACTTCGAGCCGGAGAAAACCCATACAATGGGTGTCCGGACGAGGTGTTACCCCTTGAAAGGAGGTTTTGCTGCGGCGGATTCTTGCTGGGTTTATCCCCATGTGATGGATTATATCCTGATATATCAGGTTTAGTCCACTGCCGCCGTCCATAAGGACATTTGAAAACCGGAGTCCGCCAATTATTGGATCGAGTATCAAGGCAGTCCAGCCTGCATTCTTGATATTTCTAGAATAATCTAGCTGATCGAAGATGATTGGTTTTGACAACCAGTGGCGGGACCCTTTGGGGATAGGTCGTGTTGTGCGTACCTTTATGGGCGCTGCACGTTTTGTTATGTGAAGTAAGTTCACTGTTTTTACTTCTTGTGGGAAGTTCTTTTGTTTCCTGGTGCTCTGCTTTTGGGGTTCGTCCTCGTCTTCGCTTGGTGTGTCGAGCCCCTTGTGTTCGGCATTGAGTCTGCCGATTGTTTGAAAACCCAACAATCTCTGTGGGTATGGTTAGCAGGCTTCTCGGGAGTACTGTGTATCTGACATATCCTGTCCAGGATTTTATTTAAGTTGGATGGATCGTCCCTGTTATCCTGGAGGGGTGGTTTTGCCTGATTTTGTCGTAAACCTTTGAATCCGGCATTGACTGCCGTGCTCTTCGGACTTTTTTCCTTAGTCCGGCTGTCAGGACCCCGACTCGATGTCACATCGATCTAGCCGGTAACACCTCATATCACTTTGCGGCCTCACGCACGGTATCCCCACGGGTGTCGCCTTACTTTTGCCCGGGACCGTTTGCGCCTTTTGGCTCACGTATATGATAGTGTCGCTAGCATCCATATGATAAAGAGCCCGGGCTGACATGACTAGTCGTAAACCCAAAGTGGCACAGACTTACAGGGACAGGCATCCATGACCCAGCTTCGAACGTGTCGGTCATCAGCAAGTGGGTCCGGGCTGTAGCACTGGGCTAGCAGGACTCCGGTAAACCGGGCTGTAGCGGGCTAACAGGACTCCGGTACTCAAAGCGTGACATTTCCCCGAAGGGACAGACACAGGAACGAAGAAGGACACATGCCGGCCAGCCTAAGTGTTCCAGAGCAGTAGCAAGCTACCATGGCTCAGCGGTAACACTAGGAGACATTTCCCAGTAAGAGAGGCTACTAAAGATAAACAACTAGATAGTCAGATCCCACACATACCAAGCATTTCAGTCATACACACAATATGCTCGATATGTGCAAATACAACGAAACATCACAACATGACTCTACGACACAAGTACTTTATTTAAGGCTCAGGGAGCCATACATAACATACACAAAGGTACGGGTCTCACGACCCAACATACAAATCATACAGTCATACAAACCAGCAGCGGAGGTAACTTGTCTGAGTACAGACAACTAGTAAAATAAAGGAGGCTTGGAAAGCCTAGCTATACTACGTGGTCCTTCACAAGCTCAGGGTCACCACCTGGGTCTTTAGCCTACTCGTTGATGTCAACGTCTACATAGAACCCATCAGAAGGGGTTGCAGCGTCTTCTGTAAAAATGTAGATTATAGCAACATGAGTACAAAGGTACTCAGCAAGACTTACATCAGATCCTACATACATGCTTAGTATCAAGAAGGGTTGGTGGAGTTATTGCAGCAAGCCAGCTTTGACTCTTGGCTAAACTATCCTACGATACCCAACTTGAAATGGTTTTGCGCACACGAGTCCACTACTCACCACTTCAATACACTACCGAGGATCCACCTCCGTCTTCCTACGGAAGAGCCATCCTCGGCACTCACACTTATCTTGAGGCTTTTAACAGTTTCCATTTACTTGTCTATGAACTGTATAGGCAACCAAGTAGTCCTTTACCGCGGACGCGGCTATTCGAATAGATTATGATAACCCTACAGGGGTGTACTTCTTCATACATGTTTCCACCACTTAGCGTCTGCACACGACATGTGCTCGGCAGACTTCAAGCGAAAGCCGACGTGGGTGTAGACCACGACCTACCTAAACACTTAAGCCTCTAGTCCAGGTTTATCGCCTATTCAGGTTCCATCCGCAGGGAGTCCGGCCGAGGTTTCCCATACGGCCCCGAACGATGTGAACAGGGTTCCCGAGATACCTAACGGGTATTCGGTACACCCGGCCACGTACCTACCGCATCACAGCCCACCCCTACGGTTAGCGCTGTCCACGGCCTCCAGTAGGCTACAAACACCAGAAACTACTTGCAACTCCTGGACAGAGAGCTAGGGTGAATAAGAAGTCGAGCGGGGTCATATTTCAGGGCCCAATGCATGGTAGTAGCTGTGTCTTAAATCACACATACAGATCTCAGTGCTTAAGGTCGGCTTCAATGAAACAACCCACCATGTACTCCTACATGGCCTCTCATCGATACCTTTACCAAATCGTGTTCACCACACCACTCTCATTACCGACATAACATTTCACTCTAGCCCATCACCCAGATGAACCAGACCTGACACGACTCTAAGCATAGCAGGCATAGCAAGGTAGGAACAACACATACATATGGCTCAATCAACTCCTACACATGCTAGTGGGTTTCATCTAGTTACTGTGGCAATGACAGGTCATGCAGAGGAAATGGGTTCAACTACCGTAGCACACAACAGTTTGAATCGCGTTGTCTTAATGCAGTAAAAGAGAGCAGGAGCGAGAACATGGGATTGTATCGATATGATCAAATGGTTGGTTGCTTGCCTGATGGTTCGATGCACGGATACGGTTCTTCGTTAGGGTAGTCACGGTACTCCTCGGGGACAGATCCTGTCGTAAAGGATAACGATACACAGGCATCACCAAACAATGTGCAACAATATGATGCATGCATGAAACATGGCAATATGAGTGTGTTGGGCTAATGCAACTAAAGCTACCAACGCTGTCAGGACCCCGACTCGATGTCACATCGATCTAGCTGGTAACACCTCATATCACTTTGCGGCCTCACGCACGGTATCCCCACGGGTGTCGTCTTACCTTTTCCCGGGACCGTTTGCGCCTTTTGGCTCGCGTATATGAAAGTGTCGCTAGCATCCATATGATAAAGAGCCCGGGCTGACATGACTAGTCGTAAACCCAAAGTGGCACAGACTCACAGGGACAGGCATCCATGACCCAGCTTCGAACGTGTCGGTCATCAGCAAGTGGGTCCGGGCTGTAGCACTGGGCTAGCAGGACTCCGGTAAACCGGGCTGTAGCGGGCTAACAGGACTCCGGTACTCAAAGCGTGACATTTCCCCGAAGGGACAGACACAGGAACGAAGAAGGACACATGCCGGCCAGCCTAAGTGTTCCAGAGCAGTAGCAAGCTACCATGGCTCAGCGGTAACACTAGGAGACATTTCCCGGTAAGAGAGGCTACTAAAGATAAACAACTAGATAGTCAGATCCCACACATACCAAGCATTTCAGTCATACACACAATATGCTCGATATGTGCAAATACAATGAAGCATCACAACATGACTCTACAACACAAGTACTTTATTTAAGGCTCAGGGAGCCATTCATAACATACACGAAGGTACGGGTCTCACGACCCAACATACAAGTCATACAGTCATACAAACCAGCAGCGGAAGTAACTTGTCTGAGTACAGACAACTAGTAAAATAAAGGGGGCTTGGGAAGCCTAGCTATACTACAAGGTTCTTCACAAGCTCAGGGTCACCACCTGGGTCTTTAGCCTACTCGTTGATGTCAACGTCTACGTAGAACCCATCAGAAGGGGTTGCAGCGTCTTCTGTAAAAATGTAAATTATAGCAACATGAGTACAAAGGTACTCAGCAAGGCTTACATCAGATCCTACATACATGCATATTATCAAGAAGGGTTGGTGGAGTTATTGCAGCAAGCCAGCTTTGACTCTTGGCTAGACTATCCTACGATACTCCAACTTGAAATGGTTTTGCGCACACGAGTCCACTACTCACCAATTCAATACACTACCGAGGATTCGCCTCCGTCTTCCTACGGAAGAGCCATCCTCGACACTCACACTTATCTTGAGGCTTTTAGCAGTTTCCATTTACTTGTCTATGAACTGTATAGGCAACCAAGTAGTCCTTTACCGCGGACGCGGCTATTCGAATAGATCATGTTAACCCTGCAGGGGTGTACTTCTTCATACACGCTCTCACCACTTACCGTCGTTTACACGACATGTACTCGGCAACCTTCAAGCGGAAGCCCAACGTGGGTGTCGGCCACGACCTACCTAATCACCTAAGTCTCCAGTCCAGGTTTATCGCCTATCCAGGTTCCATCCGCAGGGAGTCCGGCCGAGGTTTCCCATACGGCCCCGAACGATGTGAACAGGGTTCCCGAGATACCTAACGGGTATTCGGTACACCGTGCCACGTACCTACCGCATCACAGCCCACCCCTACGGTCAGTGCTGTCCACGGCCTCCAGTAGGCTACAAACACCAGAAACTACTTGCAACTCCTGGACGGAGAACTAGGGTGAATAAGAAGCCGAGAGGGTCCATTGGTTTCGGGCCCAATGCATGGTAGTAGCTGATTCTTAAATCACACATACAGATCTCAGTGCTTAAGGTCGGCTTCAATGAAACAACCCACCATGTACTCCTACATGGCCTCTCATCGATACCTTTACCAAATCGTGTTCACCACACCACTCTCATTACCGACATAGTCATTTCACTCTAGCCATCACCCAGATGAACCAGACCTGACACGACTCTAAGCATAGCAGGCATAGCAAGGTAGGAACAACACATACATATGGCTCAATCAACTCCTACACATGCTAGTGGGTTTCATCTAGTTACTGTGGCAATGACAGGTCATGCAGAGGAAATGGGTTCAACTACCGTAGCACACAGCAGTTTGAAACGCGTTGTCTTAATGCAGTAAAAGAGAGCAGGAGCGAGAACATGGGATTGTATCGATATGATCAAATGGTTGGTTGCTTGCCTGATGGTTCGATGCACTGATACGGTTCTTCGTTAGGGTAATCACGGTACTCCTCGGAGGCAGAACCTGTCGCAAAGGACATCGATACACAACCATCACCAAACAATGTGCAACAATATGATGCATGCATGAAACATGGCAATATGAGTGTGTTGGGCTAATGCAACTAAAACCAGAAGGGTTTGAGCAAATTTGAATCAAGGATTCAAATTTCAAATTCAAATATGGCCTTTTAAAGTGCTTTTCCTTGTTCTGCTTAAAACATCAATTTAACTTGTTTGATCATGCATGAAAATAGTACAGATGGATAGATTGGATTTTTCTGATCATTTTTCATATATAATTTGTCCAATTTGGAGTTACAGAATAAAAGTTATGAATTTTTGAAGTTTAAATAATATTATGGAATTTCCTGATTTAAATTAAATCCAGAAAATCAATTACTGCGCCAGCCTGACGTCAGTGTGACGTCAGCAGGTCAACGAAACAGGTCTGGGTCAAACCTGACAGTGGGTCCCGCATGTCAGGGTGGTTATTTTAATTAAAATTTAATTAAAACTAATCCTGTTTAATTAACAGGGCTGGGCCCCACCTGTCATTGACTCAGGGGAGTCAACCAGGGCCCACCCGTGGTCAAAGTCAAAGCCAGCGACGCCGGCGTTTAGCCGCCGGCGAGCCCGACGCGGCGGCGGGAGTGGTTTTGGCCATTTCGGCCACCAAATGGGCCGCGGAGACCATCGGAGTGGAGCTGAGGACAAACCGCAGCTCTTGGCGGAGTCCGTTGGGGTCGGGGTGGCCGGAGTTGGCGCCGGCGACGACTTTGGCGGCCACCGGGGCTCGGTCGAAGATGAACTTGGCGCTAGAGGGGTCGGTGAGGCTCGTGGAGTGGCTAGCTAGGTGTTGTGGGACTCGGTGAGTAAGATGGACACCATCTTGTGGCCGGAGTGTGGCCGGAAGCACGTCGGCGACGAGGTCCGCGACGGCGCGTGCGGGTGAGCTTGGTGTGCTCGCTGTGGTGCACGAGAGAGAGAAAGAGAGGAAGGGGAAGTTAGCCCAGCTCACTGCGGTCTTGATGGAGAGGACGGCGTGGTCGGGGACGAGCTGCTGCGGCGGCGACGGCGAAGGGGTTCTCCGGCGATGGCGGTTCGGGCGAGGTTGGTGCGGCGGCTTCGGGGCACGCGAGCGCTCGGGGCTCGACTCGCTCGAAGAAGTGGAGGACGGCGGAGCTTCTGGACACGGTGGCGCGGCGTGGAGACGAAGGGGAGCACTGCTACGGCGGAGGTGCGGCGACGGTGGCGTCGGCCATGGCGTGGGAGCGCGAGGGAGAGGAACTGGGGGCGAATGGAGATGTCCAGGAGGGTCGGGGCGCGACGTGGAGCTCGTCCAGGCCATCAGGGCGGCGAGAGGGGGAGGCAGGGCGGCGTGCAGCTGCGTGGCGAGCTGCGGTGCCGCCGCCGAGCACCTTGGCTGCCTGCCTGGCGAGCCAAGCAGCTCGCTGGAGCGGTGGCCGGGCTGGGCCAGCCAGGTGGGCTGGCTGGTGGGCCTGCGGTGGCGCCAGGTAAGTTTTCCCCTTTTTTTCTGTTTCTGTTTTTATTTAATATATCTGCAACTTTGTTGAATTTAATAAAATACCTAGGCAACTTCAAAAATCACCAAATTACTCCTGGTCCATAGTTGGATTATTTCCAACATGAAACATTTTAGTTTGGAGATATTTGAGCATTTAAATATTTTATATAATTTTAAATGCCCAAATTCAAATATTTATGATTTAATTCAAAAACCCTAAGATGGCCTAGGAAAATGTGCACCACTTTTGGCAGAGGTTCTGAACCAAGACAAAAATGATGGGCATTTTAGAAGGGCATTTCAGGTTCATTGAAAAAGTTTTTAGTAAACCCTAGTTGGTTTCAGAGGGGACTGGGGGTTCTGTCATCCCCATTTCAAGTTTCTGATGAAAGAGTAAACATGATGCAACACTCTAATGCATGACTAGCTAGGGTGTGACAACTCACCCCCACTCAAAAGAATCTCGTCCCGAGATTTGGGTTCCTCCGGGAAGAAGGCGGGGTACTCGAGTCGAAGACGATCCTCCCTTTCCCAAGTTGCTTCATCCTCAGAATGGTGCGACCATTGAACCTTGAGAAACTTGATATTATGACGTCGAGTGGTACGTTCGGCCTGATCGAGGATACGAATGGGGTACTCTCGATATGTAAGATTATCTTGGAGATCAAGCCTTTCGTAGTCTACTCCACGGATAGGATCTGAGAAGCAACGCCTGAGTTGGGAAACATGGAAGACATCGTGGACTCTGGAGAGGTGCGGAGGTAGTTCCAACTGGTAGGCAACTTCTCCTCGTTTGGCGAGAATGCGAAAAGGTCCAATGTAACGAGGAGCCAATTTGCCTTTGATACCGAAACGATGGGTTCCCTTCAGAGGGGTGACCCGAAGATAAGCCTTCTCGTCAACCTCGAAAGTCATAGCCTTATGTTTTCGGTCATATTGACTCTTTTGACGAGATTGGGCTGTTTTCAACTTTTCACGAACGATGCGAACTTGTTCTTCTGCTTCCTGAATCATATCCGGGCCAAAGAATTGTCTTTCCCCGGTTTCTGACCAGTTAAGGGGTGTTCGACACCGTCGTCCATAGAGAACTTCAAAAGGGGCTTTACCCAAGCTAGATTGATAGCTGTTGTTGTAAGCGAATTCGGCAAATGGAAGGCACTTCTCCCAGTCCATTCCGAATGAGATAACAGAGGCTCGAAGCATGTCTTCTAGAATCTGGTTGACGCGTTCCACTTGACCACTCGACTGAGGGTGGAAGGCGGTGCTAAAGGAGAGACGGGTCCCCATAGCATTTTGGAAACTTTCCCAAAATCGAGAGGTGAAAAGACTTCCTCGATCCGAGTTAATTTCCAAAGGAACACCATGGAGGGACACTATTCGGGAGATGTATAAGTCTGCCAGCTGGCTAGCGGTTATACTCTCACGAACAGGTAAGAAATGGGCTACTTTGGAAAGACGATCGACCACGACGAAAATAGCATTATTCCCTCTCTTGGTCCTGGGAAAACCGGTAATGAAATCCATACCAATTTTATCCCATTTCCATTCAGGAATAGCTAAGGGTTGAAGGGTGCCAGCAGGCCGTTGATGCTCTGCTTTTACACGACGACAGACGTCGCAATTAGCAATATACTGAGCAATTTCTCTCTTCATCCTAGTCCACCAGAACCTCTGGCGTAGGTCCTGATACATCTTAGTACTACCGGGATGAATGGTGAGAGGAGATTCATGAGCCTCCTTAAGGATCAACTGCCGTAGATGCTGGTTCTTGGGAACCACTAGACGGTTCTCAAAGTACACAACACCATGATCATTTGTGGAGAAACAACTAGCACCTCCGCTAGCAATGTTCTCTTTGATTTTAGATATTCCCTTATCTCGCTTTTGGGCAGCGATGATTTGATCCGTAAGAGTAGGTTTCGCTACCAAGGTGGAAAGAAAACCTTGAGGTACAATGTGAAGGTTAAGCTTCCGAAATTCCTCATGGAGAAGCGGTTGACTTTGTTGTAACATCAGGTTGTTACAATAAGATTTACGACTTAGCGCATCAGCCATGACGTTGGCTTTCCCTGGGGTGTAGGTTATTCCTAAGTCGAAGTCTGTGATCAACTCAACCCAACGTCTTTGCCTGAGATTCAAATCCGGTTGGGTGAAAATGTACTTTAGACTTTGGTGATCAGTGAATATTTCGCAACGATTACCGAGGAGGTAATGTCGCCAGGTCTTAAGTGCATAGACTACGGCTGCAAGCTCTAGATCATGAGTAGGATAATTCTCCTCATGTGGGTGCAATTGCCGTGAAGCGTAAGCAATTACGTGTCGATCTTGCATGAGAATGCAACCTAGTCCTTGTCGCGAGGCGTCGCAGTAGATAACAAAGTCCTTGGAGAAGTCTGGCGGTACCAGTACGGGAGCAGAGGTCAGGCGTCTTTTCAGTTCCTGAAAGCTGTGCTCACATTGTGGAGTCCACTCGAACTTCTTATCTTTCTTGAGGAGTTCGGTTAGAGGTTTAGCAACCTTGGAGAAGTTCTCGACAAAGCGACGACAATAGCTTGCTAAGCCCAGAAAACTCCGAACTTGCTTGACCGATTCAGGTGGAGTCCAATTAAGGACGGCTTGAACTCGCTCAGGGTTAACAGCAATACCTTTACCAGATATTACATGACCCAGATAGGTCACTTCTGACAACCAGAATTCACATTTAGAAAATTTGGCATAAAGGCGATGCTCTCGAAGTTTCTTCAACACTAGCCTTAGATGTTCGGCATGTTCTTCCTCGTTCTTGGAGTAGATGAGTATATCATCGAGATAAACTACGACAAATTTATCCAAATACTCCATGAAGATTGAGTTCATTAACCGAGAAAAGGTGGCTGGAGCGTTGGTTAAACCGAAGGACATGACGGTGTACTCGTATTGGCCATAACGAGTAACAAAGGCCGTTTTAGGAATGTCCCCGTTTCTGATTTTGATTTGATGGTAGCCCAACCTCAAATCCATCTTGGAGAAGACTGAGGATCCAGCGAGCTGATCGTACAGGTCGTTGATCCTGGGAAGCGGATATTTGTTCTTGATTGTGACCAAATTGACAGGTCGGTAATCTACAACCATCCGGTCCGTACCATCCTTCTTCTTGACGAATAGGACGGGGCAAGCCCACGGAGAGGAGCTAGGTCGGATGAAACCCTTTTTCAGGGACTCATCGAGTTGTTTCTTAAGCTCGGCTAGTTCTAAGGGTGCCATCTTATAAGGTCTTCTAGCAATCGGAACGGTTCCTGGAATGAGGTCTATTACAACTCAACATCCCTGTTAGGTGGAACACCTGGCAATTCCTCTGGAAAGACATCCGGAAAGTCACGGACTACCGGAACGTCCTCAAGGTCTGGCAAAGGGCTGGCGTTAAGAGAATATAATTGTCGCTTGGCTATTCGGGTCAAGACATTGACTATCTTGCCCGAAGGGTGAGTGAGTTGAACAGTCCTAGAGAAGCAATCAATTTTGGCAGGATGAGCTGACATCCAGTCCATACCCAGAATGATATTAATATCTGAAGATTTAAGGGCTATCAAGGAGGCAAGGAAAACAAGTCTGTCGACTTGGATTTCATTTCCATGGCTTACTCTAGAAGTTTGCCATTTGGATCCCGGAGTTTGAATTACCATAGAGGTTGGCATATCACCGAATGCGATGTTATGCAAACGAGCATAATTTTCAGATATAAAAGAATGAGAGGCTCCTGTATCGAAAAGAACAGATGTCGGGTGGCAATTGACAAGAAGCGTACCAAGAACGACGTTGGGATCCTCTTGAGCTTCTTCGGCAGAGATACAGTTGACATGGCCACGTGAAGCGGTGACCGGCTTGGCATGGAATATTTTTCCTGTCGGCTTGCCACGGCCAACAGCTTTAGCAGATTGATTGGGGTTGGTCTGGGGACACTCACGCATATAGTGGCCAGATTCCCCACACTTGAAACAAGTCACGGAACTGGTACGTGGAGGAGCATTGTTGGTTGGACCTCCATAGGGCTTGGCCGGTGCAGACTGTTGAACGGGGCGAGGCGCCTGGAAGGATGGCCTCGGTGTGAACCTGGGTGGCAGGGCGGTGTTGGGTACCCACACGCGGCGCTTCTGAGGACCAGCACCGGATGAGGAACCCATGTCACGGCCATGCTTGCGTGTTGCGTCATAGTCAGTCTGACCAGTTTCAGCACTGATGGCTTTGTTGACAAGTTTCTGAAAAGATGTGCACTCATGCAGACGGAGGTCGCGGTGAAGCTCAGGACTAAGGCCCTTACGGAACCTTGCTTGCTTCTTGGCATCAGTAGACACTTCCTCAGTTGCATATCGTGCGAGATTACCAAACTCCCTGTTGTAAGCATCCACAGAAAGTCGGCCTTGGGTGAAACTGCAAAATTCCTCACGTTTACGGTCCATGAGACCCTCCGGAATGTGATGTTCACGAAAAGCCTCGCTGAATTCAGCCCAAGTAGTGACATGGCCCGCTGGGCGCATAGCTCCATAATTCTCCCACCACAGACTGGCAGGGCCTTCAAGATGATATGCAGCAAAGGTGACCTTGTCAGCCTCCGCTACCAGCGCGGAACGCAGTTTGTGAGAGATACTACAAAGCCAGTCATCAGCGTCGAGAGGCTCGACGGAGTGGTGGAACGTGGGTGGATGTAATTTGATGAAATCACTGAGTGACACCACGTTAGTCCTCTGATGGTGTGCTGTGTTCTGTTCAATACGCTCCAACAAACGGTTGGTCTCCCGCTTGTTTCTCTCAGCTTCCATCATAACCTCGGCTAGTGAAGGAGGATGAGGCAGATTTGCATCCCTGGCTTCACTGCCTTCGGCCTGCTCTTGAGAAGCAGGGTTAGCGCGCGTGTTGACCATCCTAGGTAAACAAGACAATGATTTAGTCAGGATGATAAAATTCCGACATAGGGTAAAAATGTAAGGAATAACTCGAAATGCAAGATGATCATCCGTATGACATGGTAGATACAGAAACTGCTTCTTTATTCCATCGTCATACACACCATACCGGGTTTAGTACAAGACCAAACAAAGTACTATTACGGTGAAAAGAGGATTACATCTCATCGGAGGCATTCCAAGCTCCTATACATTATTTCTCTACACCTCCGGAAGGAGTACAAACTAGGTCATATCCCACGAGTCACGCGGGACGATAGACGACACAGCTAGTGCGAACTAGTGATACTACCACTAACTCAGACCGATCCGTAGTAGTCCTCGTAGAAGTCACCTCCATAGCCTGGAAGCTCAACATGATCATCCGGAAACAGACGATCTCGCGGAGCTTGTGGACCATAGGGGCTAGGATGGGGTCTTGGACCAACAAACGGTGGCCTGCGGGGACCGCGAGGTGGGGTGATGCCTCCTACATCACGCCAAACCATCACGTCTGGCAGAGCAGATCTCACAGGATAGAGATCGCGCATATCTGAGAATCCAGCTTGCACCGCCGGTGCGAACCGAGTCAAAGTGGCCCAGTGGTCAGCACGGGTATTGAAGAGCTCTAACCTCAAGGCCCGATTTTCACGGTCCTTATCCTCGAGCATCTCAGCAGTGGTGCGAGTCCGTGAATCCTCCTGGGTGGGGTCAGCATAGATAGCCTGGAGATACCCTTGTGCCCCCGGAAGTGATCCTGGCATATACCGGAAATCAGAGTCCCGAAATAGACCAGATCTGACTCGCATAATGGTCATCATAGAGTAGGCGGCGTCCTGCACAGCCATCTCAATAGTAACCCTGAGTCCATAGGAGCAGTGAAGAGGCTCGGTGGATCCAGGATAAGATGGAAATATCCTGACAGTGCAGAGATACTGGCTTTGATTAAAGTCTCGGAATTGCTCTTCGACCGTGTACTCAGGATACCAGCGGTATCCAGCCTCAGTCATTACCCTGACCAACTTGGCAGTATGGCCGGGTACATCTAGGCATCGAGTCAGGCGAACCACTTGATTGAGGTCGCGAGTGGCCATCTGAAAGCACAATCATAATGCAAAGGCATTAGAATTTCTAGCGAAATTTTGGCAGCATAACAGCTGTAAATGCTCAAGAAGGATTTTGAGACATTTGACAAAGGATTTCATACACACTCAACATCATCATATCAAAGTTCTGAATCCATTCTAACAACCTAATGTGGTAGTAGAACTGAACTAGGCTTGTATCCATCAAACTTATAAGGTACTACTGATTAGTAACACGTGATCCTGATAGAGAGAATACATCCTAATTCCTTAACCCCCGGTAGAAGAATGGACTGACTCAAATCAGAATGTCATAAGATAAAGGAGTAAAAAGAGCCTTACGTTCCATCCCACAAACAATTCCCCTACATATAACTAAAGAATTTCTAGACTCAACATCGACCAGTTTGGCTTGGAGAACCTACAGGCAGTCCGGCTCTGATACCAACGCTGTCAGGACCCCAACTCGATGTCACATCGATCTAGCCGGTAACACCTCATATCACTTTGCGGCCTCACGCACGGTATCCCCACGGGTGTCGCCTTACCTCTGCCCGGGACCGTTTGCGCCTTTTGGCTCACGTATATGACGGTGTCGCTAGCATCCATATGATAAAGAGCCCGGGCTGACATGACTAGTCGTAAACCCAAAGTGGCACAGACTTACAGGGACAGGCATCCATGACCCAGCTTCGAACGTGTCGGTCATCAGCAAGTGGGTCCGGGCTGTAGCACTGGGCTAGCAGGACTCCGGTAAACCGGGCTGTAGCGGGCTAACAGGACTCCGGTACTCAAAGCGTGACATTTCCCCGAAGGGACAGACACATGAACGAAGAAGGACACATGCCGGCCAGCCTAAGTGTTCCAGAGCAGTAGCAAGCTACCATGGCTCAGCGGTAACACTAGGAGACATTTCCCGGTAAGAGAGGCTACTAAAGATAAACAACTAGATAGTCAGATCCCACACATACCAAGCATTTCAGTCATACACACAATATGCTCGATATGTGCAAATACAATGAAGCATCACAACATGACTCTACGACACAAGTACTTTATTTAAGGCTCAGTGAGCCATACATAACATACACACAAAGGTACGGGTCTCACGACCCAACATACAAGTCATACAATCATACAAGCCAGCAGCGGAAGTAACTTGTCTGAGTACAGACAACTAGTAAAATAAAAGAGGCTTGGAAAGTCTCTGGCTATACTATGTGGTCCTTCACAAGCTCAGGGTCACCACCTGGGTCTTTAGCCTACTCGTTGATGTCAACATCTACATAGAACCCATCAGAAGGGGTTGCAGCGTCTTCTGTAAAAATGTAGATTATAGCAACATGAGTACAAAGGTACTCAGCAAGACTTACATCAGATCCTACATACATGCACAGTATCAAGAAGGGTTGGTGGAGTTATTGCAGCAAGCCAGCTTTGACTCTTGGCTAGGCTATCCTACGATACTTCAACTTGAAATAGTTTTGCGCACACGAGTCCACTATTCACCACTTCAATACACTACCGAGGATCCACCTCCGTCCTCCTACGGAGGAGCCATCCTCGGCACTCACACTTATCTTGAGGCTTTTAGTAGTTTCCATTTACTTGTCTATGAACTGTATAGGCAACCAAGTAGTCCTTTACCGCGGACGCGGCTATTCGAATAGATCATGTTAACCCTGCAGGGGGTACTTCTTCATACACGCTCTCACCACTTACCGTCGTTTACACGACATGTACTTGGCAACCTTCAAGCGGAAGCCCAACGTGGGTGTCGGCCACGACCTACCTAATCACCTAAGCCTCCAGTCCAGGTTTATCGCCTATTCAGGTTCCATCCGCAGGGAGTCCGGCCGAGGTTTCCCATACGGCCCCGAACGATGTGAACAGGGTTCCCGAGATACCTAACGGGTATTCGGTACACCCGGCCACGTACCTACCGCATCACAGCCCACCCCTACGGTCAGTGCTGTCCACGGCCTCCAGTAGGCTACAAACACCAGAAACTACTTGCAACTCCTGGACGGAGAACTAGGGTGAATAAGAAGCCGAGAGGGTCCATTGGTTTCGGGCCCAATGCATGGTAGTAGCTGATTCTTAAATCACACATACAGATCTCAGTGCTTAAGGTCGGCTTCAATGAAACAACCCACCATGTACTCCTACATGGCCTCTCATCGATACCTTTACCAAATCATGTTCACCACACCACTATCATTACCGACATAAACATTTCACTCTAGCCCATCACCCAGATGAACCAGACCTGACACGACTCTAAGCATAGCAGGCATAGCAAGGTAGGAACAACACATACATATGGCTCAATCAACTCCTACACATGCTAGTGGGTTTCATCTAGTTACTGTGGCAATGACAGGTCATGCAGAGGAAATGGGTTCAACTACCGTAGCACACAGCAGTTTGAAACGCGTTGTCTTAATGCAGTAAAAGAGAGCAGGAGCGAGAACATGGGATGGTATCGATATGATCAAATGGTTGGTTGCTTGCCTGATGGTTCGATGCACTGATACGGTTCTTCGTTAGGGTAATCACGGTACTCCTCGGAGGCAGAACCTGTCGCAAAGGACACCGATACACAACCATCACCAAACAATGTGCAACAATATGATGCATGCATGAAACATGGCAATATGAGTGTGTTGGGCTAATGCAACTAAAACCAGAAGGGTTTGAGCAAATTTGAATCAAGGATTCAAATTTCAAATTCAAATATGGCCTTTTAAAGTGCTTTTCCTTGTTCTGCTTAAAACATCAATTTAACTTGTTTGATCATGCATGAAAATAGTACAGATGGATAGATTGGATTTTTCTGATCATTTTTCATATATAATTTGTCCAATTTGGAGTTACAGAATAAAAGTTATGAATTTTTTAAGTTTAAATAATATTCTGGAATTTCCTGATTTAAATTAAATCCAGAAAATCAATTACTGCGCCAGCCTGACGTCAGTGTGACGTCAGCAGGTCAACGGAACATGTCTGGGTCAAACCTGATAGTGGGTCCCGCATGTCAGGGTGGTTATTTTAATTAAAATTTAATTAAAACTAATCCTGTTTAATTAACAGGGCTGGGCCCCACCTGTCATTGACTCAGGGGAGTCAACCAGGGCCCACCCGTGGTCAAAGTCAAAGCCAGCGACGCCGGCGTTTAGCCGCCGGCGAGCCCGACGCGGCGGCGGGAGTGGTTTTGGCCATTTCGGCCACCAAATGGGCCGCGGAGACCACCGGAGTGGAGCTGAGGACAAACCGCAGCTCTTGGCGGAGTCCGTTGGGGTCGGGGTGGCCGGAGTTGGCGCCGGCGACGACTTTGGCGGCCACCGGGGCTCGGTCGAAGATGAACTTGGCGCTAGAGGGGTCGGTGAGGCTCGTGGAGTGGCTAGCTAGGTGTTGTGGGACTCGGTGAGTAAGATGGATACCATCTTGTGGCCGGAGTGTGGCCGGAAGCACGTCGGCGACGAGGTCCGCGACGGCGCGTGCGGGTGAGCTTGGTGTGCTTGCTGTGGTGCACGAGAGAGAGAAAGAGAGGAAGGGGAAGTTAGCCCAGCTCACTGCGGTCTTGATGGAGAGGACGGCGTGGTCGGGGACGAGCTGCTGCGGCGGCGACGGCGAAGGGGATCTCCGGCGATGGCGGTTCGGGCGAGGTTGGTGCGGCGGCTTCGGGGCACGCG
The DNA here is from genome assembly GCF_002162155.2 of Triticum dicoccoides. NCBI lineage: Eukaryota > Viridiplantae > Streptophyta > Magnoliopsida > Poales > Poaceae > Triticum > Triticum dicoccoides. The sequence goes on from NC_041384.1 coordinate 604,077,361, forward strand.
AGCGCTCGGGGCTCGACTCGCTCGAAGAAGTGGAGGACGGCGGAGCTTCTGGACACGGTGGCGCGGCGTGGAGACGAAGGGGAGCACGGCTACGGCGGAGGTGCGGCGACGGTGGCATCGGCCATGGCGTGGGAGCGCGAGGGAGAGGAACTGGGGGCGAATGGAGATGTCCAGGAGGGTCGGGGCGCGACGTGGAGCTCGTCCAGGCCATCAGGGCGGCGAGAGGGGGAGGCAGGGCGGCGTGCAGCTGCGTGGCGAGCTGCGGTGCCGCCGCCGAGCACCTTGGCTGCCTGCCTGGCGAGCCAAGCAGCTCGCTGGAGCGGTGGCCGGGCTGGGCCGGCCAGGTGGGCTGGCTGGTGGGCCTGCGGTGACGCCAGGTAAGTTTTCTCCTTTTTTTCTGTTTCTGTTTTTATTTAATATATCTGCAACTTTGTTGAATTTAATAAAATACCTAGGCAACTTCAAAAATCACCAAATTACTCCTGGTCCATAGTTGGATTATTTCCAACATGAAACATTTTAGTTTGGAGATATTTGAGCATTTAAATATTTTATATAATTTTAAATGCCCAAATTCAAATATTTATGATTTAATTCAAAAACCCTAAGATGGCCTAGGAAAATGTGCACCACTTTTGGCAGAGGTTCTGAACCAAGACAAAAATGATGGGCATTTTAGAAGGGCATTTCAGGTTCATTGAAAAAGTTTTTAGTAAACCCTAGTTGGTTTCAGAGGGGACTGGGGGTTCTGTCATCCCCATTTCAAGTTTCTGATGAAAGAGTAAACATGATGCAACACTCTAATGCATGACTAGCTAGGGTGTGACACCGGCGACGGTCCTTGTTGCGTCGCGGTTTTCTGTTTTCATCCCTAGTTTCGGATGTACTTGGGTCGCTGGGGCTGCACCTTGCCAACCAGCTGTCCTCTCCTACACAAAAGCGGGTCATGAGGCTTGTTAGTGCGGCCATTGTTCTTGGCTTTTCTTGGCCGAGGTGTCTGGCGAGCCATTCGTCTTGGACGTTATGCCTGAAAGCTGCTAAGGCTTTGGCGTCCGGACAGTCGACTATCTGATTCTTTTTAGTGAGGAATCTATTCCAGAACTGCCGAGTTGATTCTTCGGGCTGTTGAGTTATGTGACTAAGATCGTCTGCATCCGGAGGGCGGACATAGGTCCCTTGAAAATTTGCTCGGAAAGCATCCTCGAGCTTTTCCCAACTTCCAATTGTGTTTTCAGGAAGGCTTTTGAGCCAATGCCGGGCTGGCCCTTTAAGCTTAAGGGGTTAATATTTTATGGCGTGGAGATCATCTCCTCTAGCCATGTGTATGTGGAGGATATAATCCTCGATCCAGACTCTAGGGTCTGTTGTTCCATCATATGCCTCTATGTTTACGGGTTTGAATCCCTCTGGAAATTCATAGTCCAAGACCTCATCGGTGAAACATAGGGGGTGTGCGGCGCCCTTGTATTTGGGTGTGCCGGATTCTGATGATGGCTTTATTGCATTGCTTACAAGAGCTTGCTTTCTTGGCCCATAAATGGACCTAACTAGGCCATGATGCGAATCCTTAAGTGGGTCGCATGCCGATTTAGGTGCGGCGCCGCTTGCCGCTTTATGGGGTCGTCTATCCGATCGTGTGGCTTTCTCATTTTTTGAATGCGAGGGCTCTAGGGCCTCTTCATCGAATTCAGGCAGTAGCTTTCTTTTCGGATAGCTTTTAGTGCGGCGACTGTCGCCGTATTTATCGGCGGTATTGATTAAATTGCTCCATCTAATCCGGAGTGCATCTTCCGCTGTTTTTAGCTTCCGCTTCTTCTTTTTTAGGCTGCGTGCAGTTGCAACGAGCCTCTCGTGGAGATTCTTCTGCTCCATAGGTTTATTCGGCGTGAGGTCGTCCGGAATGCCGTTTTCGCCGGGGGAGGGATGTTCGGTTTCTCTATCCGTGTTGCCCTATTCGGACGGTTGCTCTAAGGCCTGCTCATCGTCTACCGGCTCGTCCTGCTCTATGGCTGGGTTTTTGTCGAGGCGGGGCTTGGGTCGGCGTTTACGCCGACGCTTTGATTGCTTTTCGGGGGGTCGATCTCCCGTCCCATCCCCTTTTTCCTCGTTATCGCTTCCTTTAGGGGTATCCACCATGTACACATTGTGAGATGAGGTGGCTGTCCAATGCCCTATGAGCGTTGGTTCGTTGGTATCTCCTGCATCGTCATCCATGCTGTCGATGTCTCCGGAGTCGAAGTTGAGCACGTCGTTTAAATTGTCGACAGTGGCTACCAAGTGGGTGGTGGGTGGGCTTTGAATTTCTCCATCGTCCATATCCCGTCCTCGCTGACCGTAGTTCGACCAGGGCTCTCCTGATAAGGAGAGAGACTTGAGAGAGTTCAGGATATCGCCAAAAGGCGAGTGCTGAAAGATGTCTGCGGCGGTGAACTCCATTATCGGCGCCCAATCAGATTCGATCAGCAGGGGCGCGGGGGGTTCGGAGTTCGGAAAGGAGTCCGGATCCTCGGAGTCACGAATCATGCAGAGCGCGGGGCTAGCATTCGGCTCGATCGCCTTTGAGATCGAAGCCCCCGAGGTGACGTCCAACCGCTCATCCTCGATTGGCGCAATAGGCTTCGAGTTAGGGGTCGGAACCGATGCGTGTGTGGCCTCCAGGACACTGTCCGGAGGCAGAGCTAGATCATGCCCCTCAAGATAGTGCGGCGCGCTTGGCCGTGGCTCGAACCCGTCGAAGATCAAGTCTCCGCGGATGTCAGCCGTGTAGTTTAAGCTTCCAAACCTGACTTGATGGCCAGGGGCGTAGCTTTCGATCTGCTCCAGGTGGCCAAGCGAATTGGCCCGCAAAGCGAAGCCGCCGAAGACGAAGATCTGTCCGGGGAGAAAAGTCTCGCCCTGGACCGTATCGTTGTTGATGGTCAAAGGAGCCATCGGGCCTAAAGGCGACGACACAGAGGAACTCTCAACGAAAGCACCAATGTCGGTGTCAAAACCGGCGGATCTCGGGTAGTGGGTCCCGAACTGTGCGTCTAGGTCGGATGGTAACAGGAGGCAGGGAACACGATGTTTTACCCAGGTCCGGGCCCTCTTGATGGAGGTAAAACCCTACGTCCTGCTTGATTAATATTGATGATATGGGTAGTACAAGAGTAGATCTACCACGAGATCAAGGAGGCTAAACCCTAGAAGCTAGCCTATGGTATGATTGTTGTAGATGGAGTTGATTGCCTACGGACTACAACCCTCCGATTTATATAGACACCGGATAGGGTTAGGGTTACATAGAGTCAGTTATAATGGTAGGAGATCTTGAATATCCGCATCGCCAAGCTTGCCTTCCACGCCAAGGAAAGTCCCATCCGGACACAGGACGAAGTCTTCAATCTTGTATCTTCATAGTCCAGGAGTCCGGCTGAAGGTATAGTCCGGCTACCCGAACACCCCCTAATCCAGGACTCCCTCACTAACCATAGCATGAAACATATGGATCCAAATCAGCCCCTTACGAAGCAATGCATAAACTAGGGTTTAAGCTTCTGTCACTCTAGCAACCCATCATCTACTTATTACTTCCCAATGCCTTCCTCTAGGCCCAAATAATGGTGAAGTGTTATGTAGTCGACGCTCACATAACACCACTAGAGGCTAGACAACATACATCTTATCAAAATATCAAACGAATACCAAATTCACATGACTACTAATAGCAAGACTTCTCCCTTGTCCTCAGGAACAAACGTAATTACTCACAAAGCATATTCATGTTCATAATCAGAGGGGTAATAATATGCATATAGAATCTGAACATATGATCTTCCACCAAATAAACCAATTAGCATCAACTACAAGGAGTAATCAACACTACTAGCAACCTACTAGCACCAATCCCGGACTTTGAGACAAGAATTGGATAATAGAGATGAACTAGGGTTTGGAGATGAGATGGTGCTGTTGAAGATGTTGATGGAGATTGCCCTCTCCCGATGAGAGGAGCGTTGGTGATGACGATGGTGATGATTTCCCCCCTCCCGAAGGGAAGTATCCCCGGCAGAACAGCTCTGCCAGAGCTCTAGATTGGTTCCGCCAAGGTTCCGCCTTGTGGCGACGGAGTCTCGTTCCGAAAAGTTCCTTCTTATTTTTTTCTCATCGAAAGACTTCATATAGGAGAAGATGGACGTCGGAGAGCCACCAGGAGGCCCACGAGGTAGGGGGCGCGCCCCTAGGGGGGCGCCCCCCCACCCTCGTGAGCAGGGTGTGGGCCCCCTGGCCTTCATCTTTGGCGTGGATTTTTCTTTATTTATTTTAAGATATTTCGTGGAGTTTCAGGACTTTTGGAGTTGCGCAGAATAGGTCTCTAATATTTGCTCCTTTTCCAGCCCAGAATTCCAGCTGTCGGCATTCTCCCTCCTTATGTAAACCTTGTAAAATAAGAGAGAATATCCATAAGTATTGTGACATAAAGTGAAACAACAGTCCATAATGCAATAAATATCGATATAAAAGAATGATGCAAAATGGACGTATCACTGGTACATCATAACCAGATGCTTGGGCATTGTGCACTTTTCAGTAGAATGCGTGTAGCATCCACACTTGTTACAAAGCTTAGATTTATCAAACCTGGGCTTTGAAGTGCCTTTTCCCTTGCCTGGGTATCTAGATCTCATGTTCCCATTGCGCTTTCGCTTATGCTCGAAATTGGATTGTTTACCCCGAGAGGTGCCATTAAACTTTTGTCTATTTACAACATTCAGATGGACTTCGGGTAAAGGTTGTGCCCCAACTGGGCGTTGAGAGCCATTCTTAGCGAGTAGCTCATCATGCTTTTCAGCCTGAAGTAACATGTGAATAAGCTCGGAATAGACAGTGTAGTTACGAGCACGGTATTGCTGTTGGAGGATCCTATCTGAAGGGAGCATAGTAGACAAAGTTTTCTCTATCTTCTCCCCCTCAATAGGTTTCTTCTCATAAAAGCGCTGGTTGGAACATATCTTATGGATAGCATGATTGTACTCACCAATGGACTTGAAATCCTGAAGACGGAGATGAGTCCAATCATGGAGTGCTTCTGGCAGACTACTGCCTTCTGCTGTTCATACCTCGTTTTGAGGGCCAGAAACAGAGTACTAGGAGATTCCTCCTGTAAATACTTAGACTTGAGATCTGGATGAATATGGTGCCTTATGATGAATAAAGCAGCATAGTTCTGCTGTTCTGTCAATGACGTGGCCCCAGCCGGGAGAGGAGTCTCCGGGGGTTGTATTGCACGTGCTATCCCACGGGACGCAAGACTGATCTTGATGTCCATAGCCCATGTAGGATAATTGTGGCCATTGAGGGCAAGCTCCTCAAACTCTTTGTCAGTCATCTTTGCCTACATGGGAAAACCAGAGATAATTAATTTACGGGTGGTAAATTAAAAACCATCATGGTTGTGTAATAAGAATGAAAAAAATTGATACTCAAGTGTAAACTTAAAAAATTCTCAACCTCAATTGTGTTAACATAACACTTCGAAGATCACTTAGATCTCACAGTAATAGGCTACATTGCTATTACCTTGTGTATGCTACAATTTGAATATAAGGAATGCATGGTGGAGGTAATCGGTTGTCATGTAACAAAACGTGGGCCTCGCAGTAAGAGGAGATGATCTGCATATGAGCAGTGGATCTCAACTCATTACCGTGTGATTCCAAATATAATGAGGGGGGAAGATTCAAAAATTTGCAAGTTCGATATGCGAGAGAAGATGATCTCAATCGCAAGTACATGTTTAAGAGAACTGGGTATGTGGTAAACACATAGAACATGTCATTCTTCCCAGATGAACTCCGGTACTTTATTTATATGCAATCCATTAGATAATATAAACACACCTACTAATAATTACACAAGTCCTACATAGAATAAATCTAGAACAGGACTAAAATGTAAGTAGTAGTCAATCTAAGTACTAAACATAGTCTAAAATTGCACAAATACAATAATTAGTACTAATGTTAAGAAAACAGAGAAAATAAAATAAAATAAATCCACACTTCTGGCCGGCCCACCCGCCCCAGCACCACACAGGAGAGGAAACAACCACCGCGGGCGCCTGGTCCTGGGCCTGCCTGGCCTTTGGCCGACCCACGCGCCGCTGCACCGCATAAAGAGATAGGGGAGCGAGTGGGTCGGATAAGGGTCGGAGTATCCGAACCCCCGCACCACCACCTCTGCTCGATCCCCACTATCACACGGCGGCGCCGACGGGAGGAGTGGCCGCCGCAGGCCCTCGCAATTTCGGTGGTCACCGACGTAGCACCGACGACCCCTCCTCATCCGAAGAAGACTCGACGACGATGTGATCCGGGCGAGCAGTTTCTAGTGCGGTGCTGGCGAGTCCGAGGCTCGCCGGAGCCCACGAGCCGGCGCGACGGCCGGGACGGCGGTTGAGGGCAGCGACGGCGCGCCCGAAGAGGCGGCCAAAGCACCACCCCGCGTGGATGCTTGGGCCCGCAGAAGCCTCCAGTGGTGGTGGGGAGTTGACGCCAGCACCTTCCATCCCTACTCCGAGGCGGATGACGCCAGAGGCGCCGGTGGGCGCTGACACGAAGCCAAGCGTGGCCTCTTCATCCACAATGGCGCGCATCGGGACAGGCGCGTAGCCAGGAGGGCCACGGCTCGGGCCAACAGCCTCGCCGGCGAGCGTCGGCGTTGAGGGCGGGAGCCATGTGGCCGGTGGAGGCAGAGATCCGGGGGGTGATCGAGGCGCAACGGCGACCCCGTTCATCATCGGGGCGCTCGGGCCGGCCACCATCTGAGGGTCGAGCCCCATGGGCGCATGGCCATGGGCGCGAGGAGCACCGCGGTGGGCGCGTCCTGTGGTGCGGCGACCCTGTCCCGGGACATGGTGAGCACCACGGGCGCCTCTCCTAGCGCCACGGTGGCCGCATCCAACAGCGCGACGGATAGCCTGGCGACGGAATCGCCGGAGTCTACACAGTCCGTGGAAACGGCGACCATAGCGTCGGCCATCCTCGTGGATCAGGCGGAGGAAGAAGGAGACGAGGCTCGGCATCTCACCGGCGGCAAGTGCTCTCCCCCCTTTCTTTCCTCTTTTCGCTCTTCGCTGGTTGTTCTACGTGCGTGATAACGTGTTTGAGATCGAAAGTGAAATCTCTATATTGATTGATGGTTACAGGCGCTACTTATATCATCTGGAGAGACGCGACCGAGAAGAGGCGTCGGTTCCAGAGGACAGGAGTGAGAAGGCGTCTGTGCGGGACAAACCACACGACGGTTTGGGCAAGGGGTGATTTTTCCCTAATTACAAAGAGGACTGCTATGAGTCCGTCGGCTGATCTTCGGCCGGCTCACGGGCCATCAGATCTGGCGCATTGGCGCTCTTCATCATTGCAACATAGATCTTGTTGCGGAAAATTTCTGCAGCAGAGGTCTTGTTGCATATTTTTTTTTTGCAACTCAGTTTTTGTTACATTTGTTTTGCAACATATGCTTTGTTGCAGAATATTTTTTTTCGTTTTCATCTTTTTGCAACTGAGGTTTTGTTGTAGTTTTTTTTTTACAACAGAGGCTTTGTTGCAGAATTTCTTTTTTCGTCCTCGTCTTTTTGCAACATAGCTAATGTTACGAAAAAAACTAATGCAACACTGGCGATGTTGCAGAAGTTGCAAAAATATCGTCAGCAACTAGTGGCATGTCACGTGGGACACATGTTGTGTGAGCAAGGAGGACGGATGGGTTCTAAGAAATCAACCGGTCAAGGGGATTGCGGAAGGACTTTTGTAACATGAATGATGTTGCACAAATTAGAGGTAGAACACCATGTAAAACAGTAGCCTGGGAAGAACACGGGAGGCGACTACCCACAAAGGAACCAGATCCAGATCTTGCAACCTATGAGTTGTTGCGGTAGGCAAACCGCAACAAGCGCTCAGTTGCAAAACTGTAAGAGATAATGTTAGGTGAGCCCACGCGGGACACGCGTCGCACAGACGATGCGGCGGATGTCCGCGTGCGATCCACCGGCTGAACCTAAGCGTTTTTCAATTACAAATTGTAATTAATTCTAACAATATCGTGTGTGTTGCATGTACATGCTTGCTACTAGTTTCGAGTACTAGATAAAATTGAATTCATAACTGACTCAGCAGATATATTTTTTTTCCACGAGCACTGCTATGCGAACGATAAAATTGCTGCTGCGGCCACCGTCGGATGCAGTTTGCCAGCACTTCTACCGCGGTCGATTCGAGTATCGTGTATTCGTGTGCATATCGGCCACGAAGCGTCGTGCGCACGGCAAGTTTCGTTTTTTCACGCGGTCCAAGGAGGCCCTTAAAAGCCATATTTTGACTTTGAAAAAAACGAAAAAAAGCCCGGCCTCGCCGACCCGTGCGGTCTCCTGTCCTCACACCCCGCCCGCGCGGAGCTCTAACCCTAACCCTAGGGCGCCGCCGCCGCCACCCCGCCTACCCCCGGTCCGTCGCGCCGCCAACCCACCCGGATCCCATCCGCCGCAGCCAAACCCAAATCCCCCAACATCGCCGTTCTTCTCCTCCTCCGCCGCCGCCGCCATGAGTCGCAAAAACGCCTCCTCGTCCTCCTCAGCCGCCGCCACGAGCCGCAAGAACGCCCCATCGTCCTCCTCGGCCGCGGGCGCCGCCGGCAAGAAGGAGAAACCCCTCTCCGTGTCGGCCATGCTAGCCTCGATGGACGGCACGGCGCCCAAATCCAAGCCCGCCAAGGCGGCGCCCAAGCCCAAGCCCTCCAAGGCGCCCGCGTCGTCGTACATGGGCGGCATCGACCTGCCCCCGTCGGACGACGAGGAGGACGAGGCCGACGTCGCCGCCGTCGCCGCCAAGCCCAAGCCGGCTCGCGCCACCGTCGACCTCAACGCCCTCGCGCCCTCGGACAAGGACTCGAAGAAGAAGGAGAAGCGCGAGATGATGGCAGCCGCCGTCGCCGAGGCTGCCAAGCGGGAGGCGCTCCGCGACGACCGCGACGCCTTCTCCGTCGTCATCGGAGCGCGCGTCCCCGGATCCGCCGCTGAGGGCGATGCCGCCGATGGAAACATCAAGGACATCGTGCTCGACAACTTCTCTGTCTCTGCGCGAGGAAAGGAGCTACTCAAGGGCGCCTCCCTCCGGATCTCGCATGGTCGCCGCTATGGTCTAGTGGGGCCCAATGGCATGGGCAAGTCTACCCTCCTGAAGCTGCTCTCCTGGCGGCAGGTGCCTGTGCCCAAGAACATTGATGTCCTGCTTGTGGAGCAGGAGATTGTTGGTGATGACCGCTCGGCAACCGAGGCGGTGGTTGCAGCCAATGAGGAGCTCACGGCGCTCCGGGCTGAGCAGGCAAAGCTTGAGGCCTCTAACGACCCCGATGACAATGACAAGCTTGCCGAGGTATATGAGAAGCTAAATCTATGTGACTCTGATGCTGCACGCGCTCGTGCGTCCAAAATCCTCGCGGGGCTGGGGTTTGATCAGGCAATGCAGGCAAGGTCCACAAAGTCCTTCAGTGGTGGCTGGAGGATGCGCATCTCGCTTGCCCGTGCTCTCTTCATGCAGCCAACATTGCTGCTCCTTGATGAGCCTACCAACCATTTGGACCTCCGAGCTGTGCTTTGGTTGGAGCAGTACTTGTGCTCGCAGTGGAAGAAGACCCTTATTGTTGTCTCCCATGACCGGGACTTCTTGAACACAGTGTGCAATGATATCATTCATTTGCACGATAAGAGTTTGCATGTTTACCGTGGTAATTTTGATGACTTTGAGAGCGGGTATGAGCAGAAGAGGAAGGAGATGAACAAGAAGTTTGAGGTGTATGAAAAGCAAATGAAAGCAGCAAGGAAGACTGGGAGCAAGGCTGCACAAGATAAGGTTAAAGACCAAGCAATGTCAAAGGCCCATAAAGAAGTTGCCAAGGGGAAGGGGAAGGGAAAGAATGTGGCAAATGATGATGATAACGTGAAGCCAGCAGATCTGCCACAAAAGTGGCATGACTACAAAGTTGAGTTCCACTTCCCAGAACCCACTTTGCTCACACCACCACTCCTTCAGCTCATTGATGTGGGTTTCGGCTACCCCAACCGTCCGGACTTCAAGTTATCAGATGTTGATGTTGGCATTGACATGGGAACACGTGTTGCCATTGTTGGGCCCAATGGAGCAGGAAAGTCTACTATTCTAAATTTACTTGCTGGTGATCTTAACCCATCCGAAGGAGAGGCAAGAAGGAGCCAGAAGCTGAGGATTGGACGATACTCGCAGCATTTTGTTGACTTGTTGACGATGGAGGAAAATGCAGTTCAGTATTTGCTCAGGCTCCACCCAGACCAGGGAGGAATGAGCAAAGCAGAGGCTGTCCGTGGCAAGCTTGGAAAATTTGGCTTGCCAGGTCACAACCATCTTACTCCCATTGTTAAATTATCTGGTGGTCAGAAGGCCCGTGTTGTGTTCACTTCGATATCAATGTCGAATCCTCACATTCTTCTACTGGATGAGCCTACAAATCACTTGGATATGCAAAGTATTGATGCTTTGGCAGACGCTCTGGATGAATTCACTGGAGGTGTGGTCTTGGTTAGCCACGACTCGCGGTTGATATCTCGAGTTTGTGACGATGAGGAGAAGAGCCAGATATGGGTTGTGGAGGATGGCACGGTGACTAAATATGATGGCTCGTTTGAGGATTACAAGGATGAACTAATGGCAGAGATAAAGAAGGAAGTTGAAGAGTAATGCTGCTCATATTGAGCTGCAGATTGCTTATTCTTTGTAGAATGAGCTGGTTTGTTCTCCTGAAATCTCATGTATTATTAGCAGCTTTTGTTTGCTTTGGTTTGCAGAATATACATATGGTTTGTCATATGCGTACTATCTATATGGCCAAGATGAGTTATTTGTTTGCCTTTAATACATTACAAGATACTGGAAATCTGGTGGTGTTTCTTTTGTACGATTTTGCACAACACTGTCGTACTAATGCATCTTGGGCGGTATACTTCCATATATTGTATTTTCTCGTGTTAACTTGCTATATACTCCCTCCGTTCCCTTAAAAAAGACCTTTTACCTTTTTCTTGATTTGTATGTACCTAGACAAATTTTAGTATGTATGTTCACTCATCTTAGTATGTATGTAGTTAATATTAAAATAGCTAAAAGGTCTTATATTAGGGAACGGAGGTAGTAGTTACCATTATATGTTCTGAACTAATAGTGCCAGATTCTAACTATTGAAATGCTTGGTACGACGGATGAGAACGAGCCATTATTACAGGTGTGCTTTCAACCAGCTGTCTAAGAGTACTGGTTCTTTGTTGCGCATGCTCTGTGTAGGAAAAATAAATCAATATGTACTGACTACATGAATTTAGTTGTTATGTGTTATGGCTGCTGAATTTTGGAATCATTATTGGCACAAGCCATTTCTTGTTTTGTCTATGTTTTGAGGAACTTAAGTTGTTTAGCATGACAATGTAAACTAACTCAGAGAAGTGGGTTAGCAAAATTGATATGGAAGGATCGCCTGCCCTTAAGTTGGATGTTTCTTTCAGTAGACCTATAATTGTTATGCCTAACAATACTAGTAGTCATGAGTAAGGATGTTGTGGTAAATATTAGTGTTTGGGTGATTATCTTCCGAACATAAGATTCTTATAAGTTCAGGACAATCCATAAATCTGATTAAAGTTGTCTTCTTCACTACCAATATTTGACACCCTTCTCACGATTGCCATTAACAAATCTGTAGATGATCTTTCCTGTTATCGTTTACCTTGGACCTATGCCTATACCTGATAGTAACCTTCCCTGATTCTGTCTTACTGTATATTCTTCTGTTTCAATGTATTCAGGAATTATCTGTAGAATATCTTTCATGTAGAGTATTGTTCGAACCGTAGCTCTTTTGCACTTGTTGTCCAGCAGTGTCAGATCCACAGCTGAACACTGTCTATTGCAAATCTGATTACTATTCTTGTTGCTGTTGGGCTTATAATTGTTCTTATAGCTATGGTTGCACACTTCCTTTGTAGGTAGAATACATGTCTGTTTCCTCAAAAAAAAAAAAGAATACATGTCTGATTTTGCTTGTTCCAAAGGAGAGAAAGTGTATGTTTTTACGGTTTCCCCTCTTTGAGTAAGAAACATTTACATAAGAAAGGGAAAAGCATGGAAGCAATTTAGATGAAATGTTTAGGTTTAGATTACGGGGAGTAAAGGACACATGTAGATCCTTTTGCCTTGGGTTTAATCAGTGTATAAGGTTTCCATCTCTGTAAAGATTTCTATTTTACTGATGTTTCGCAGAATCAAATGTTTCGATCTCTGTAATGTTTTAACCTTTCACAGAAATCAAATGAACGTCTGTCAATGAAATGCCTGTATGCAGCTCTTGAAGTACCAGCGTTTTTCTTGTGTTTTGCCGTGTGTCACTCTTTGTTTTATTTTTTTCATCTTTTCTTGTGATTGAGTACTATATTACTATTTGATTTACTATCTATGATGCTAATTTGGTCTTTCGAGTTATCTTGCGAGTTCACCACATTAATCTTCATAAGGATGCGTACAATCTTTATTGTACCAGAGTTCATTTTTCTGATGTAATTTTATGCTTCTGTTCTCAGTTTCATCAATATATTGGATGAAAACAGCAAGTTATTGTATTGTGAGCCAACGGACAATTTTTTGGATTGCGCATTTCCAAATGCAATTTAAACTTTGCGCATTTCCAAATGCTGATAGATTCCCACGACATTTTCCCCATAATGACTTTATCTTTTATGTTCTTGGTTCTTGGTTTCATCACATGGCATTTGCATCCTCATAATAACAAGTTACAACGGAGGAATTAGCTGAATTTGTTGCACTGTCGCTAATAACTACAACTGTTGCTAATAACTACAGCTCACAGTCACCTCCGCTTAGAAATATGAGACCTATTTGGCTGTTGCTAAAAGTTACAAAATCACAACCATACATGATTTTAAAAACGAATCCAGCAGGGCCAATTTGGGTGAAAATTGAAAAATTAATTAGATTAACTGTTATTCAAAGCATGACCTTGTGCACATTTAAAAAGGAAGGACCTCCTGCGCCTATTTTTGGTGCCAAGAGATTCTTGCGCAATTACAGATGCAATTTCAACCTTCCATTATTTGAGTTTCATCGGCAAAGTACCAGATTCCTATAGTATTTGGTAAGCTTGGACAAGCATCAGTATGTCTAACAGTCATAACCACCGACATAAGCTCATATGAGTACAGCCGCCGGTGCAAACTCCTACTCCCTCCGTTCCTAAATATAAGTCTTTCTAGAGATTTCAATATGGAGTACCTAGGCGTAGTTTAGAGTGTAGATTCACTCATTTTGCTCCGTACATAGTCCATATTGGAATCTTTAGAAAGACTTATACTCCCTCTGTATCGAAATAGTTGTCGCAGCTACTCCAGCGACAACTATTTCGGTACAGAGGGAGTATTTAGGAACGGGGGGAGTAACTGGAAGCGCCACCGGAGAGCACAGTGGCGCAGCGAACCGTGGAAATGGTGTCTGATTCACAGGACACCTGGCTTTTCTTCCCATGGGTTGGTCTGGGTGGCAGCGTCACGCGCACGGCATCCGCGTGACAGCCATGTCCTTGGATATCGTGAAGAGGTCCAGGTTGTGGTGGTACCTTCCCTCCACCACGGCATCATCACCGTCAGCTGCTCCGAGGATGCTCTCATCCAGAGGCGGCGAGCTCCTCTTGCTGAACCGCACAGCTTGCTCGTCGTCATCGTCGGAGCAGTTACCGTTCTCCATGACGTCCTGCATGGCTAGGTCGTCGTATTCCTCGTCAGACTTGGTGGAATGCTCGTCGACCGAGCCCGCTTCAATCTGAAGACATTGGTTTGTGCAGAAAACATTTAGCAATCTAGAAAGCTCAGATAACTGATGCGCAAGCTATCAACTGGCAGTCCTGGTTAGTCCAGGAAGCAACTGCAATCAAATGTTCGCTCCTAAAATAGAAATAAATCCCACTAGGAAAATTGCTGGATAACATAGTCGCTACCTCGTGAACATCTCTTTCTTCATCAGTTAGATCCTCATCAGTTTCAGCATCAGGTGGGTTGTCAGCTTCTTCTTCACTACCATAGACTGAATAATCCTCCATATGCTGGAAAGGGCAAAGAGCGTTTGTTAGACTGGAATGTAAAACATCAGCAATCTACTAACAGAAATATGAACATATTACTGTCATATTAATAACAGAATATCGTTGTACCTCTTTGGATGCGCAATCTGATGTCTTTGGCGAGCTGCAGCATGAGGAGAAGTATCTACCGCCTGTCTCAATGCCATCAGCCCTCAGGTCATCTACACTCCCAGTATGGCTGGTGCCACCTGTATCACTCAGCCACGCACTAATCCCGAAGGAACCAAATTGGAGATTAACTGACTCTACCTTCCCAATGTGTGATGGGTTAACCTTTCCTACTGATTTATCACTGCTTCTACTGCCATTGGCATTGCCGTCACATGAATCTACATGCCAAGCCTTGGTGACTGAACCATCAGGGTTAAGGAGAGCCATCAGATTCCTAGAAGACCCCTTCCTTTGAATGAACTGGAACATGCCCTTGGAACCCAAGGAGTTAGATGCACGCTGGTTCCTGTATTCCTCATCCACCACAGAAACAGTGTTTGTGTTGAGATCATACAACTGCTCCCCAACTTCTCGTCGACGAAGACAGCTGAAAACCGTGGCATGTATGGCTGCCACGCTCTGGTCAACATTAGTATTGTTAATCTTAGGCACCAGATGCTTGTCCGCTCGGTTGCAAAGGTATTCCTGGATAGCCCTGATATTCCGGATGTACTTGATATATCTGTTCTTTGCCGGGTCCAATGTCATGTACTTTGCACGTACAGCAAATCGCTCCATGTGCTTCTCCTCATTTGCAATGTATACCATAAATGGTATTATGGAAGGATGTTTCTTCATTAGCCCCATCTATTAGATATTCAAAATAAATAGCTTAGTCAATTCTTCAAAGTGCAACAAAATATAATAGGCAAACAATGCAAGTATCACATGAAGAACACTAATAAAGTATCCATCTTGTTTCCTGACTAGTACGCACCACAAAATTGAGGCTCAAATGAACTCCTTCAACAATAACAGATCGCTTCTGCTCCTCCCATGATGTAATTAATCTGTCCAGGCTGTCAATGACCATCTCGCTTTGCGCCTTGAACCCTTCTATTGCCATTTGTTTGTTGCCAATCAACTCGGTTCTAGGAGGTAAATCTGAGGAGCCATGATGAGATTTAACATCTGAAGTGCCATCTTTGCCTCCATTGGTATGAGAAACCGTTGCTAGCTTCTTTGCCTTTGACTTAGCAACTGCAACAGGGTCCAAGTATTCGCCTGCATGGTAGGTTGATGCATAGAGAAGAGGATTTTGCTTTTCATCCGCAAAGCTTCTCATCATATGGCGTATGGAATCAGTAGAAACTACTGTCGTAATGCCCAATCTACTACCCTGGGTAAAACAAACAGACCATATTAAACATTCAGCAAGAGTCAGCATCAGTTATCTCTCTGATTCATAATGCAATCTTCTAAAAGGAACAAGACATACAATGGACCAGAAAGCAGTCAAAGTGCTTTAAATTGATATTTGATTTGCAGATACTTATTATTAAATGCTTCTGCATGTAACAAACTATTGTGTCACTGGTGTACCATAGATAATATAGCCCATCCAGAAATGGCAGAGACTCTTAAGTTAGAAAACAACATACCAACAAAGATGATAGAGTGGACTTGCCACACCCGCTTGTCCCACACAAGAGTACTGTCACTGATTCCTTTTTCTCCTTAATTCTGATCAGAATAATTGGAAAAGGCACAATGGCAAAAATTAAATGCCGTTGAATTCATTGAGGTAGCTACCCAATGGTTGCAATGAAATGACTTGGGAAATATATGCATATTTCTTTGGGCATAATGCATGTACTGTGCTCATAAGAATAATTTAGGCCTTTTCAAGGGAATCATTTGACTTTAACAAAGCACGTTAAGCACACACATTTATCATAAGCCTGTTCTGTTGTGGAGATAATAGACGACTACTACTAGGAGCTGTAATTAAATAGATGAAGCAATATGCTTGTTGGATTGCTTCTGTGAACTCAATGAGATAGAGATAGGGTAAAGTTACCTGCAAGCAAGAAGCAAGTCAGCCTTCTGGTTTGGTCCAACATACTTGTAAGAAGAGAGTGCATCACACACAATATTCAGAAACTTTTCTCTTGAAATAAGAATTGTTGTCTGTGTCTTGTACAATTCGAAGGGCATGCTGCTGCTACTTGCATCTGGAATTTCTGTGCTAAGCATATTAGCATCTTCCCCAATGCCCAGGCTAGGAGCATTTTCTTCTTTGACAGCCCTATCCGACCTCGATGCATCCAAGAATTCACTCCTCATCACACTGAATACTTTCTTGCTAATCTGACAGTGCCAACAAGGGATGACAAGAAAACTTTGTTAAACTTTACACACCAATAAGAAAAAGTTGTGCACATGGATGGCGTAGTACTTTGCAGCTTATCGAAATGGACGACGAGGAAAAGAAGATACGCCAAACTGCCATGACCAAATCAGAGCAAGGAAAATCACGTCAAGTGAGAACCGATACCAGAGCTCAGGTCAAGTCCAAGATGCATGTTGCTTACGCAGCTAACCAATATGGACGATGAGGAGAACCCGACACCAGAGCTCATGTCAATTCCAGGATACAGACTAGAAAGGTAGCCCGCCAAGCTACAGTTCCCGAGCAAAAAGATCATGCAAGGCAAAGCCTAAATGTCTACATCATATAACATGGTGCTGTCTCTCTCATCAGAGCCTAATAAAGTGAAGAAAGGAATAGCAATTCACGCAAGCTATGACAGTATGTGATGATAATGACCCGTAAGCAAAGTATCACCAAAAGACAACTTCGGGATCTTGATACATCCTGGCGGACGTATCCTTGAAAAAAGAGACAAGTTCAGTCTGCAACAAGAACAATAGCTTGGTAAGGAATGACACACGAAATACGCTGAATCAGATCCAATCCTTTTGCTGCAAAGAACGACCCTGTCCAAAAGGATATGAGAGTTTTTCTGTCTAATCCAAGGGCGGTGAATTGACCTAGGGGAATTTGGCTCGAGCAACGAACACAGTATGCTCATCAATTAGTAGAGTATATGTCACCTTCCCATGTCAAAATTGTCCTACTGCCAAACACTATGCTAGGCATGCCTAACTACATCGTTTGAGGTTCTGAACCAAGAACTAGCATTCAGTCAAGAGGAAGAAAAAGCACCAAGAACACTATGCTAGACATGTGCTGTCCGGGAAGGATCTACCGCATCTAAAACGAAACAGAAGCAGGGGGTTTCGACCTCAGTCTTTAATCGTGGTATAACGCGAGCATGTCGCGCGAGGGCCTCCAATCGGAGGCTGGCGTCCCTCCATTTTCCGGGATCAAGATCGCGGACAGCGAGAGGGGTAGCAAAGAGGGGGAGGGGCAGAGGGGATAACCTTGAAGGCGTGGCGAGCCTTGCAACCCATGAGCTGGAGGGTGCTCTGCAGGACGGGGCGCGTGTACCGGAACGCCCGCCGGCCGCCGCCGTCGGCGACGGCAATGTAGAGCAGCTTCGGCGGCGCCGCCTCCGCCATGCCTGCGCCTGGATCAACAAGCCTGCCGGGTCAGAGATCGGGGAGGGGAGCGGGGTGGGGTTTTGAGGCGCATTGCGGCGGCGCGGTCATGGGCGCGGGCGTGGGGGTGGCGGGGGGAGGGCCTGGAAGGCGGCAGGTGTCGTCACGACGTCCACGCCGCGCGCGCCCATGGCTTCCACATGGCCGCGCTCTCTCTCCGCTCCGCCCGAGTCGTCGCCTTCCTCCTCGATTTTTCTGGGATTTGTCTCCCTCCCTCCCTCTCGCTGGTTTTCTCCTCTCCTCCTCCCGCTTTTATGGTCTCTTGCCCACACTCCTTTCTTTTACCTTTTCATTCTTTTTGCTTTTGGCTCCCCGGCGCCATGGAACCTGGATTTTGACAAAATGCAAAAAATAAAATTTGAAGTTTTAATTTTTCTGAAAAAATAGGGATGTGCATCGGGATGTTTTCTACTCCCTCCGTTTTGAATTACTTGTCGCGGGTATGGATGTATCTAGATGTATTTTAGTTCTAGATACATCCATTTCTGCGACGAGTAATTTGGAACGGAGGAAGTACAAGCGTGTGAATTTTTATGATGAAATAAGTTAACATTTGAGATGTACAAAATATCACGTTCAACATGTGAGCTACACAACAAAATAAAATATTTTTCAGGATTTTTTTAGCTCATCAAAATGTACTTTATCATGAAAATTTACATACATGTAGTATAGTACATCCCTATGGTTGTGTGCATCTTTCGGATTTGGTTGAAATTCGTAAGGCTCATTTAAAAAAATTCAAAATTAGAGCACCTAAAACTGAGCCAAAAAAGCACGCTCATTCTTTTTAGTAATAATAACAAGTATCTTCTATATCTAAAGTGCTAGCTTCACTAATACTCCCTCCGTTCCCAAATACTTGTCTTTCTAGGCATTTTAAATGGACTCAACGTACGGATATATGTAGACATATTTTAAAGTGTAGATTCACTCATTTTACACCGTATGTAGTCACTTGTTGAAATCTCTAGAAAGACAATATTTAGAAACGGAGGGAGTATATTTTTCTTAACATGCAAGTATGTCATCTCATCATGCAACATGCATGGAAAATGGATCACCTTAACATGTCATCATGCATAGGAAATAGCTGACCTCAATATACGAACGTGCGTGATGATTTTAACTCTATTACACTATTTACATTTAACACATACTCCCTCCATCCCATAATATAAGAGCGTCAAAAACGTGCGGGGTATGTTGCAACTATACAATAGTCAAACACGATAAATCATATGTATTTTTAGTTTTAGTTATCATTAAAATATAATAGAAAATATTTTCACTGCAACGTGCGGGATATCATCTAGTAATGTAATAAAAGCACTACTCCATACATAGGTTATTTGAAAAAGAAATCTAATAATATCAATTATGCTATATATGTAAGTTACATATCAATGGAGTAATTGCGGGTCAAGTTGTTATCCTAACAAAAGTTAAATGAGGGGACGAGGAGCGATGTTTATAAACTGAAACTTTGCGTCGACCGTCGACATAATCTTTAGGTACAACCTTGGCGGCTACCATGAGACCTTGATACAATTTCATTTATATTGGATTTATTTCGCCATCGTGCTCTTAAACCGACAGTGGGCATTTCACAATCCATAAAAGGAAGTACATGGCCCTTCTTTCTTGTGTCAATCGTTTTCGATTCTCTCTTGGGTCGATCTTTTGTGTTGATGGATGCATCTCTTCTTTGTCGACGCTTGAGAACACTACTAAATTGCCTTGATTACACCGGTGTTCCCATGTGATGATTAATTAAGAGAACGATAGGATTAGGCAGCTAGCTGCATCCATCGACGCTAGGTGCCGACCACGTACACAAGTACTCTTGTTTAATCCAACGTTATCTTTGGAGCATACAAATCTATCCTTTCTGCAAGGAACGAAGACAAAAAATACAACTGCTTTTTATACGTCTGGCTTGGTTTCTACGTAACTAATAAAGCGTGACTGCGCTAAGTGGTACTGTGTCGCGTAAAAGATGAAGTTTTAGACATGTCTTAAGTCAAACTTTGTTTTTTTTTGCGGAAGCTAACGTTCTTATATTATAGGACAGAGGGAGTATTAAATTTTGACATCAATATTGTTTTAAAAATTGAAATAGAAACTGAGAAGTTGTGTCTTGAGAAATACTCTAAGAAAGTTATAACTTGTTTGTCATCGTACATGAATCGTAACAAAACTAGCGGCCTCGTCAATCTTACATCAAAATAGAGTCGTTTTCTCCTTTTGCTTTCTTAATCTGAAATTTATTTTTAAATAAATTTTAAGATGGTTCCAAATCTATTTAAAAAAATCAAAACAGAGTTGTTTTCTTTTCATATTTGCAGGCCCTCTTCAATGTTTTCTTTTCCCATCGATGGATGCTGGAGGGAGAAGACTTCGACATCCCAAAAGTTTGGATGTATTTCCCTTTCTCTGTAAAAGGCGTGTTTATAAGGATATGCAATGCAGACATGAATTTTTGGAACATGGTTCCATGCACGCCCGTGAGAACAACAAAGCAATTTTTTTAAAAGTTTTTTCTCAAAAATATGGTTTTTTTGTAACATACATAGTTTTCTGGTATACGTCATGTTAAGTTTCACAAACAAATGACATCTGTGATAATCTGGGAAAAAATGTCAAAATTGAAGCTATATTAGAAAACACTATTTGGTGAATACTAAGGTCTCAATTGCAATTTCTTCACTAAGAACACCACAGATGTCAATACTTCACAAAACTTCACACGTGAGTAGAATGGTATGCCAAGTTTGATATCCCCCAAAAGCAAATTTTTAAAACTTTTCAACTTTTTCTTTCAAATTTACTATTCATGCGGTGCGCATACAACCATGTTCACTTTGGTATTTTCGCATGTGATATATTTAACATATAGCTATAGGCCTTTCCGGAAAAAACCACACACTAAAAACCACAGCAACCATGTAGGAATAGCCTAAGACGTTTTTAAGGATGAATGAGGCCCAGCCCACTACAGAGGTCTTACATGGGCCATCCGAGTTGGGTTCCACCGAAAGGCCGTATTTGCAGGGCCCATATGGGAGCACCAGGGAGGGACTGGCGTCATTCTAGGGCAAACCACCTCGAAGCAAACGATCACCGTCAGATTCAAATCCAACCGCAGGTACGCCATCCTTCCACCCCTTTTAAGCTGCCAAACCCTCTCGCGGAACTCCCCCCTGCGCCGTCGCCTTCCTGCTTGCCGCTCTCGCTCCGCAGACGCCGCCGCCGCCGCCGCCGCCACGGCCAGAGCTCGACTCGCTCCCTAGAGGTACCACTCGCAGGAGCACGTCGCCCCGATCCCTCCCTCCCCCCTCTCCCTTCTGTTTGTTCCCTAGATCGGCGCGTAGCTATTCCGGATCTCTAGTTTCACGGCGGCGCGGTGTATCTATGGCCTGATCCCTGGCGAACTGCAAGCTTGTAGTTTATTCTAGCGTGGCTAATGTCTTATTGATGCCTTGGTCTTATCTGGGAGCGATGTAGGATCAAAAGCAGCTCTAGTCCTTGTTAACTATTGATGTCGTGTACGTAGGTGTTTTCTTGCCTGTGTATCCTGTTCATGAGGTTGGAGACTAGAAGGAATAGTTTGCTGGAGAGCACGTTTGGTAATTTTTCGTGTTGTAGACTTGTAGTGGCTTGTGATTTGGGCCGATGAAATGCGAGAAATGAAATTAATTTTGTTTTGCTTCATTGTATCCTTGAGATAAACCTAGGAGATGCACCTGCTTTCAAATGCCATGAAATGTTTTGTGTTGTTAAATCTTTAGCGAGCTGAACATGAACCTTGCTTGGGTTGTCATATCGCCATGCTCTGTTTACATGTGTTAAGGAATCATGAACTTCGTTTCTGTCTGTTCACGTGTTGATGTGCTTAATTGTGTATCCACCTAGTTGAAGTGCATCACAGGTTTGTGCATGATTCGTTTTGGAACGTGATTCACTTTTGCTGGAGTAGCTAGTAACCAATCGTCCTATCTGCTTGTGTACTGTAGAATTTGCTTTGACTTGCATGGAAGATGCCATTGAACTAGTTGAATAAACTCATCTTAGCCAGTGGCTGATAATTGGAAGCACTTGCATACATAGGATTATGTTCCTTTAACTGTATTGAATTGTTGTAACAATTTTCATTCTTGTGCCAACGTAGACCTTGCTAGAATGAATATCCAAAGTGTTAAAATGTAAAAACTGTTCCATTACTATTTACATACAATGCATGTTTGTCTTTTTTCCACTTCCATTTGTTTTCTAAAAGGCTGTTGTTATTCTGCAGGTAAGGATGGTGAGGGTCAGTGTGCTGAACGATGCTCTCAAGAGCATGTACAACGCTGAGAAGCGTGGGAAGAGGCAGGTCATGATCAGGCCTTCTTCCAAGGTCATTATCAAGTTCCTTATCGTCATGCAGAAGCACGGTTAGTTCTACCACCTGCATATTCTGTTTTGTTGTTGCTCTCTGAGAATCTGTAGCTGACTCTGTTCTCTTTGTTCTAGGATACATTGGCGAGTTTGAGTACGTTGATGATCACAGGTCTGGCAAGATCGTGGTCGAATTGAATGGCAGGCTGAACAAGTGTGGTGTCATCAGTCCTCGCTTTGATGTTGGTGTCAAGGAGATTGAGGGATGGACTGCAAGGCTCCTTCCTTCTCGTCAGGTCAGTTGCCTTAACTTACTACTGCTCATTGAATTGTGTATGTAACTTGATGCATAAACTGAGTGTTCTGCACGTGTCGGATCTTGGATCATTAACTTGATGTACATTCTCCCACCTGATTTGCAGTTTGGCTACATTGTGCTGACAACTTCTGCTGGGATCATGGACCATGAGGAGGCAAGGCGTAAGAATGTTGGTGGCAAAGTGCTAGGCTTTTTCTACTGAAAATGGAAAATGGAAAATTGGATGGAAGTACCTGAGATGTGTTAGTAGGATATTTCCCAAGGAACACCTAAGTTGTCTTTTTTTTGTCTGACTAGCTGCCGCTGCTTGTTGAGTTATTCTGGAATCTGTTATGCACTTTGGGATTGGGTGCCTTTGTTTGAAAACTATGAGCTGTGCCTGTCGTTAATTCTGAAAATTCTATATGCAATATTATGTTGTTCCGTCAAGATAGATGCCGAAGAGGTTTAAATCTAGTAATCTGCCCGGCTCACAGTAGTTTCAATCTTGTCTGTGAGCTCATGCTTAATTGTTTGACTTTGAGATTACAATTCAAGGCGAGTTTTTATCGTCTTGCATGACGATGTTCTGCTGGTGATTTGCATAGATAGTTGGGTGAAACTTGAAAAGTTTAGAAAATATAAGCTGCCTTCTCTACTGCCGGATTACATCTCCCAGCCGTTTGATTTTGCGTCCGATGGCCAACTTTTTCACCAGTGGCACTGCCTTCCTCCAACGGCCTTGGCACTGGTGATGTGCTTGAAGCACCAACGCCTTCCCACAGAAGTGGTGATGCTGTGACCCGAACCCAGATCGCAGATCTTTGCAGTGGTACCGGCGTTGCAGCTGCAGAAGCACAGCCGTCGTTGCGCCAGAGCTGTTGCTGATGCATTTGCGACAGAGATTGCCTCGTCGGCGGTGCTACTGCAGCACCGGTCGAAAAGCATTGCCGGGAGTCGAGCACCGGCCCTTGCAGCGGCGGCAAACGTGCTCCTAGTAGTGTGCGGCCTCACGGCGGTCCGCCTTGTCTCAGAAGAATCGACATGGACTGTATAAGCATCGATGCCTACCGTCGTTGACAGTGGGGCGGCTTGCAGCAAAGGATGGTGTCTAGAGAACAAGCCCCCGGCGAGTGCCCTGACCGAGAGGGAGCGCCACGCTGTGCAAAGGGAAGAAGGCCGAGCGGCAATTACTATGAAAAACTAAAACGTTTAGAAACAACCGGCTGATCACAGCGCGGGCGTCGATCACTTCAAACTTGTAGAACAAGCGTAAGACGAACAAAGACCGGATCTACCACTCGAGTTTCAAGACATAGACACATAGTGGAGCACTCGGGAGTGCTACACAAATACACAATACAACTTCCCAGTGCTGAAAAATCAGCAGCAAAAGTTGACATGACAAAAACACCAGCTCGCCACAAACAGGAATACAGCAGCCTCCACAACAAGAGCACTAGTATATTTCTTTTCAACGAAGCAACAGAGCACTAGTATAGATAGTATTGGTCGTAGAAATGCAAGACGGCGAATTTCCACGAACGAGAGCCAAGCCCACGGGAAGGGATGCACGCACAGTTTACACACTCCATTACAATCCTCCCATGGAGGAGGAAGAAGAAGACATTTGCCAAAGATGTATAGTTGCCCTACACGGCCTGACACCCGCCTAGCTAGCTAGCTACCTCCGCCGCCGCGCACCGCCGTCGCCGCCGGTGAAGCAGCTGGGAAGTAAGACGCCGACAGTGGCTACCGTCAGAGGCCATTGTTGGGGGGTATATACCTGGGAGGAGCTCCTCCCAGGCGAGGGAGTCCTCCATGGGAGACGCCGGGCAAGGCTTCATATATAGAACCGCACAAGCGCACGAGGCTTCCATCGGCGAGTGGAAGCTCCGGTGGCCCGGTGACCTAAGTGAGGGGGCATCTTCCCTGGCATATTCCTGAGCATATGAGAACTTCTGCTTTTCTCGCCCCCGTGCTTTGCTCCGCTTTGGAGTATTCAAAGGTATATTCTGTGCTTTCTCGCGTGGCTTTGGAGCCCTCTGTGATTGTGGAATAATTTGGGCGACTGCGAGCGGTCTCTGTACGTGTTTTGGAGTGGCTTGACGCAGCATGGGCTGGAAAGGTTGTTTGTTTGGTGCGTGGTCGCCTAGATCAAATCTTGCGTGGACCTACTGAACAGCTGACAACACTATGGCTGCCTTTGCATTGTCTGCCCCTACCTGTAGTATCCTCTTGATGATGATGTTTTTGAGGTACAAATCTCACCGGGCAAGTAAATCGTATTATCTCCAAAATATGCTCATGTTGTCTTTGATTAAGGCCCCCGTTCGGATCCCCTCCTGTTCCCAGCTTCATCGGCTCCGCTCGTGGAACTGGCCCGAACACAGCAGCTCCGAGAAGCCCCCGCTTCCCGGAGCAAACAACCCTCACAGTGCAAAAATGAGAAGCTGGTCAGACCCGTTTTCAAAAACCGAAGGAGGCGGAGTTGGACACTATTACCTGAAACCGCCAAAGCGCCAAGTGACCTCGGGGCAGCATATCGGTTCACTCAAAATATTTCTTTCTCCCCGATATGCTCTCTTTCCCATACTATTCGACCTAAAATATGGCCTGCCTTTCCTTCAAACGGGCCTAATGCAAGCTTATTAGGCTATTAGCCCAACCAATTGGAAGTGGAGCTGACCTCCCGGACAGTTTCTCTGAAGCCGATCTTTGTATGGGAAGCATGATTTTGCGAGGAGGAGCTGGTACTGGGGAGGATCCGAACGAGGTCTTATTACTACTTGTCATCTGATTTTTTTATGAGAAAACTTCCGATCTATTCATCACATGTCATAGTAGCACAATGAACACCAAAGTAACAAAAATTACAGCCAGACCCATAGATCACCTAGCGACGACTATAAATACTGGAACAAGCTGAGGACACATCATGACTAGCCCCTCTCTAGAGAAAAAAAAGCAAGTCACATCCTAAAATAGAGAAACACTAGCCAAAACAAACTTGACATCACCACCATCAAATCAAGCCTAAGCCATTGACGCTAACTTCATGGGTTGGTGGCCGCCAATTCGCAAGACCATAACCCTAAGGGCTATTTGTTATCAACGGCGATGACCACACTAGGACACACATAGAACCGTGAGACTGTTATACCGCGCGCGATCGTCTCTACGTAGCGCCCCAAAACAATCCAAACTTGATCCATGGTTCCTTCCCTTTTCAGGTTTGGTTCTTCATAAAGGGGAGGGCGACTTGAAGAACTAGGAGAATGCTGAGTTGCAACTTGCAGTTGAGCCTAAAAAAAAGCAAGTGTGCGAGTCATGACTAGCCTCTCTCTAGAGAGAAAACAATATGTTCTATTCCAGATCAAGAACCGCTAACCGAAATAAATCTAACATCAACACCGTCAAATCAGTCCAAAGTCCTTGACGACAACTTGCTGTGTTTATGGCTTACGATCCGCGAGACAAAAACTCAAAGGGCTCTTTGTAACAACCATGTAATTTTTA
>NC_041384.1:604104040-604105972 GCF_002162155.2 Triticum dicoccoides
GGAAAAAAAAAACACAAGCCTGTTCTCCCCAGATCCCCTCCTCGTCCCCGATTCGATTCGATTCCCCGCATCGGCCGGTACCAATCCGGCGCCCGCCACCCCACACTCCGCCGATGTTCCTCCGATCGCGCCGCCTGTGATCACCCCGCTCTCTTCTCTCTCGCCAGCTCAGCCAGCCGCCGGTTAGGATCGGGGCCGGGGGAGCGCGATGGCCGCGCCGCCGGCTAGGGCCCGCGCCGACTACGACTACCTCATCAAGCTCCTCCTCATCGGCGACAGCGGTGATTCTCCTTGCTCCTCCTGCTAGATCTCTCTCCCGGCATGCCGCGGGCTTCTCTGCGCGAGTGCGCAATGGTTAGTAAGGGGATGATAGTTGTGTATAAACTGGCTTGCTGCGTCTGTTCTTCGGTTCCAACTAGAAGTCATCTGGCCTGGTTGCTTGTAAGTTATAGATGGATGGACTGGTCGTTTTGGCAGCTTTAATTTGCTCCAGCGGATTGATAAAGGCCTAAGCCTAACCATCATCACTGCTGTGGTGGCAGTGCCACTGATGTGAGGAAGTCACCAGTATGCTCTTCCTTAGTTTCTTGGTGAGCTGCCAAGGAAGGGATTTCAGCGTCCGGAGCCGCCGCCGAACGCTCTGGAAAGTCAGAAACTGTAGGTGATATAATCAAAGCTGTAGGTGGAGAGGTGAAAAGCCTAGGTCTGGCCTGAGCTGGTTATACCTGGCAATGGCGATGTTTTTTTTTTATGTCGTTACCTTGTTGAAGACATTGCTCGGATTGATTCTTCAGGCTAAAAACCTAGATTCTGGCCTTGGTGGTTGGATCCGATGATGGCGACACTTGAATGTCACTCCCTTCTTGAAGGCGTTGTTGTTGAAGAACCTCGTTGTCCGTGTGGTTCATGAGCTGGTTTGCGCGGATATGGTCATTGATGTGGTTTGCCGATTATGGATCTGATAGCTTTGGGTTTTCCTTTATTCCTCGCCAATGCATGGTTTTGGTCTTATACGACTTTGCTATTTGCCAGCGTGTTTTTTGAGTGCATCCGTTGGTGTTGGCTGTGTGCATCCTAGCTATGCAGAGGCCGGGTGTGTGCTCTTTCGGTTTGTATCCTCTTGATGCTACCTTTTGAGCCAATAAAATCCACCCTTTGTCCAAAAAGGTGAAGAACTTTTACGATCAACAGAGGAATGACTCTGACTACTACCTACTGGATGCCGTTTATTTTGTGTTATTTTCATTTTGGTTTGATAGATGCTTGGTTTGTTTTCTTCAGAACACCGCTGCTAGGTTGAAAGTTCGTGGGGTTGTGAAATGGTATCCTATGATATCCGTTGCCCACTAATGCGTTTCTTTGCATGATTGAAGGAACCTCTTGTAGAAGGGGTGCTTTTGTACTTATGCAAGTATGGTTGTTTCATGCTTTACCAATGGCAGCATCTAGTTGTTTTGAAGGTCCTCATTTAATACTCGGCTAGTTTGCTGTCAGACTGTCTAAGCATGTGTACAGGACAACAATTCACCTAGTTGAGTTTTGTATGGAAGTGTGTGACTGAAAATGGGAACAGTACTGAAAGTTTATAAAGAAAATACAATGGGTCCTGTAAGAACCTTTATTCAATGCAATTTAGTGTAGAGAGTAGACACATTGACCAGTCAAAGCTGCCTTGCGGATCCTTTCTGGATATATTCTGTGTGTATGAGACCCGCATGGTGGCTAGCGAGAAAACTAATCAATTGTGAGATATGATGACATACAATCAGCATTGTTACCCGTGATAAAATAATCACATACTCGAGTATAATGTGCTTTAGATTAAAAATACGTTTAATTTTGGTGTGATGTGTTGTTGTACTCTATTTGATTTCACAGTGTGGCTCAGTTCTTTTGGCCGATTCTCTCAGAACCTTGAGAATTGGACCCCCC
>NC_041384.1:604106273-604120129 GCF_002162155.2 Triticum dicoccoides
AGATTCTACCAGAATCTTCAAGCCATATCTTTTTGACAATCCTACCTATTTCGGGAGGTCTGATTTTCAAGATCCTGGGATAATCGGCCAAAAGAACTGGGCCACATCTCTTCTGGTAGTATATGAGCTTGACCCTATCGGACATTTGCGTGAGTTGCGAAATATAATGGTTAGTAAGCCAGTTCTCAAAGGACTCATGCTTCTCTTTGTGGCTTTCTCAGTCTTGTATTGATAGTTTATGACATACTTATTCACTCTATTCTTTTGCCAACTCACTTATTGGAAATCTTCCATTTTTATTCTCATTATCTAGGTGTTGGCAAGAGTTGCCTCCTCCTACGGTTCTCTGATGGCTCCTTCACTACTAGTTTTATTACTACAATAGGGTATGTTTTGTGTTCAGAAGCTTTCTAGTTTTCATCATAGGCACTGTCAGAGTGTCACCCCTGTTTGTATAAAATATTTGGGACTGTCTGCCCTTCTTTATTTAAAATCATTCCTATGTGCAGTATTGACTTCAAGATAAGAACAATTGAACTGGATGGCAAGCGCATTAAGTTGCAAATTTGGGATACAGCCGGTCAAGAGCGATTCAGGACTATCACGACAGGTGCAATGTTTGTTTCGCTCTGTGCTAGAGACTAATTCTATGAAGCTTATATGAAAATCCTTTTCTCAAGTGAAGTTAATTTTTTCTCAGCATACTACCGGGGAGCCATGGGAATCTTGCTTGTTTATGATGTCACGGATGAGTCATCTTTCAACAGTACCGTCTTTCAGTACACTCTTCAAGCTTCAGTGTAGATGCTAAAATTTTCTTTTTTTGTATTGACATTTGAGTTTATTTTTTAACATACAGACATACGGAACTGGATACGCAACATTGAGCAACATGCCTCTGATAATGTGAACAAAATTTTGATAGGCAACAAGGCTGATATGGATGAGAGTAAAAGGGTACTGATCTAGGCATCCTCCCTCTATATGTTATCTGCTGTTCTTATTGTCTACTCCCTAGTGCATGCATCGCATTCTAGAAATGTACACACTTCACACCCATATGCATGTAGAGAAGATTATAGCCCTCCTTATTAGGCTACTTACCGCCTTTGGAAGTTGTGTCTAACAAATGGCTAGCTAAAGGTAGGGTTATGCAAGGGGAAAAAAATCTCTGTAAAGTTATCTCAAAATGGTAGAATGACATGCATTCAGGAACCAAATATGGATGCAAGAAGGAATGGATGGAGTAATACTTAGAAGCGTCTTCGTACTGTTGTTCATTTGGTATTATTAGCTCACAGCTCATTATCTGTGCAATTGTTATTGCAGGCTGTTTCTACTGCAAAGGGACAAGCACTAGCGGATGAATATGGCATCCAGTTCTTTGAAACTGTAAGTTGTTGTGCTGAAGGTTTGATCTTTTCACAAATTGAACCTTCTTCAATTTTACCTTGTGCTGTATCTTTCAGAGTGCCAAGACAAACCTCAATGTTGAGCAAGTTTTCTTTTCCATTGCCCGAGATATTAAGCAGAGGCTTGCTGAGACTGATTCCAAGCCCGAGGTAAAGGTCATACCGAGCAATTTTCCTATGTTGATTTGAACTTTGTTTGGATTTTGAAATATTACATTGATGCTTATAGGACCAGACGATCAAGATTAACAAGACAGAAGGTTCTGAGAATCCAGAATCTCAGAAATCTGCCTGCTGTGGCTCATGAGGAATACGTGGACTTCTACCATGGGCTGTTTTAACTTTATCTGTTTATTACTGTCAGCTTGTTATTATAGGAACTGTAAGACTTAAGGAGATGACTATGTTGTGGTTGTTGTGTTACCTTCTATATTCTTTGCAGCAGCAACTATTACTTTTAATGTAGTTTTTGTGATTTCTAGGGGTGATTGCATGTTGTATTGCCATCGTGAGAACCATCCACTTGCTGCTGATGTAACTGCATTTCAGTTTTTCAATCGGTTGGTTGCTACATCTGCAAAACTCCATTGAGCTCCATTTGCGCGTCGTGCTACACTTTAGTTGAATGCTGCACTAGCCATGGACAACTTTTTGCTAGGATGCTTTCCCCGACGAGCACCCGCCATCCTTCGGTGGATAATGAATGACCATAATTATTTGAGCAAGCAAAATCATTCCTGAGGAAGTTAATTTGAGCACCCTTTTCTACAAACATGCAAACTGCATGAATTGCAAATATTCCAGTAATATTGTACTCCCTCCGTCACATATTGGTTTTAATAACATCTTATATTACGGGATGGAGCGAGTACTATGCATACTGCGTTAGGCTATGCCAACTTCGTTAGTTTCGTGCCTTGTAAATGGTCGGTAGAATTTGTCTTTGATCGTCAATGAAAAAATGACCACCTGAAATCCTGAATGATGAACATATGTTGTGTGTGCTTGAATGTTTCCATGGACTGCTGTAGACCTTGTTTTGTTCTATATATTTATACTACTTGTTTAGATGTGCCGGTGAAAAGTTAGAAAGCGTCTTTGAACTGTTGAATGTTTGTTTCCTTGCGTCCAGTTTTCATTTATCTATTAGGAATGCAATACAAAAGTTCCATGTTGTCATGCTGCTGCAAGCAGAATGGGTTGACTGTGCTCATGTTTTTTTTGCGGGGGACGTGTTTATTTATTTGACGTAATTGGCTTTGAAATGTCTTTTTTTTTTGTGATGAAATAAAAATTGAAATGTCTGTCATTTGACTTTGTGTTCTGAAGAAAATGCTAGCCTTCATCAGTAGGAACAGAAACTTTATGAAAATTGACTTGCTGAAACAAATGTTAGCCTTCATTAGTAGGAACAAAAACTTTATGAAAATCGACTTAGAGGGTGCTTGATACGTTTTAGTCCCATGACTAAAAGTAGTGGGACTAAAACTTGCTAGCCTCATTCATGCTTGGATTCAAATACTAAAAAGACTAAAATCAAGTTAATGAGCATTTATTATCGTCCAAACCCTCCAATCCAGAACTTGCCTGTGTTAAAGGAGAGAACTTAAATGAGAAGAGAGAGGACTAATCCACATTCTAGTAGGGGTACCCCAGACTAAATTTTTTTAGTCTTAAGACTAGTTTTAGCCCCTCTTTAGTCAGGGGTGCTTGAAACTTTAGCCTCTTAAAGAGACTATTTTTAATCAGACTAAAATAAGTCTTTTGGATCCAAGCACCCTCTTACTTTTCGAAATGAACAGCCTAGTAAGCAAACATTATTACACGTTCTCAACATGTAATGATTCAAAAGGGCGACAATAAGTGGTAAATTTCATGAAGTATTATTTACAGCAAGGAAATGCAAAAGTTCATGTTTGATCCGTTTCAGAACTACGCCGGCGTGCCAGCCTATGAACATTTACATCTAAAAATTTACAACAAAAAAATCTAACAGATATAAAATAAAAGTATAAAATAAACCAATAGAACAGTTTAGCAGGAAAGCAATCAGCAGCCACCGCCATGCGAGGAACATCAGGGGGCACGAGCAATCTGAATGATCAGAGGAAGCAGTCTAACATGGCGAGCGCCTTGTGTACGCTCTGCCCGGCAGCGGCGCCGAGCCCCGCCGCGCTCCTGCACTTGGCGCAGTTCTCCGACGGCGTCAGGTTCAGGTCCAGGCAGATCCCGCCGGCGTCGCACGACGCCAGCGCCGTCTCGGGCGCCGCGGCCTTGCTGCTCGGCGCGTTGGTGGCGGCCTCGGCCTCGACGCGGTGCCGGCGCATGTGCCCGCCCAGCGCCTGGCCGACGGCGAACTCGAGCCCACAGACGGGGCACTCGTGCGCCCTCGGCCTGGCCGGCTGCGGCGGCGCCTGGCGGCCGAGGCGGAGCGCCGCGTCGTCGTCGACGCTGCTGAGAGCGAGCTGCGGCTGCGGATGGTGCAGCCTGGGGCGCTTGTGGCTGGCGCGGTGCCCTCCGAGCGCCTGGAACGTGGGGAACTGCCGGTTGCACGTCTTGCACTCGAACACGCGGCCGCCGCCCATCGCCTGCGCCGCCCCGGCGACGGCGCGCTGGTGCTGGTGCTGCTGGTGCTGCTGCGCGAGGAGCATGAGCAGGTGGGCCGTGTCCAGGCTGCCCAGCTCCATGTCCCACACATCCCTGCCTCTCTTGCTCATGGCTCTCGACTTCTCGAGCCTGGACTTGATCTCTCGCCGGCCGGTTAGGGTAGGTAGTCGAAAGTCGCAGTGTACTTTGCGTGCGTTCGTACCACCTTGGCCTGCACTGTGTAATGCATATGTGGGTCTGGCCCGTATGGTGGATGCCTCTTATATAGTGTGCGCAGCTTGAGGTTGGGGTTTGGTGCACGTAGGAAACGGGCGCGCACGCACGACTACTACTAGTGGCTTCATGTGTTTGTTGGCTTCCAGACATGGACGTGTCTGCGTCTACTTTTCGATCGGGAAGTTTGACCGCGCGCTCTGAAGGAGACTAGTTACTGGTCTACTAGAGTCTACAGTACGACCCGTACTGAATCTGCGTTCAATCTTGTCATGTGACTAAGGTAGATCGCAGTATCTAGTCTAGTCAACATGTGTGTTCAGGCGATCGAGCTGACTCTTCTAGACCGGCCGGCTGGCTGCACGCCCCGGCTAAGCAAGCACAGAATCGTAAACAGCAGACACCTGCGGACGTGCCCGATGGCCATGGTGCGGCGTCGCGACCGACGTAGCGTAGCGTGTTCGTTCTGAACAGGGGTGCCTCTGGTTCACCGTGCCGTGCGTGTTTTACTTCCGCGCGGGCGGCGATCTCGACCCAGCCTCTGCATGGGTTTCAGTCTTTCACACACTCTCCGGTTGACGTACTACGTGGTTTTGTTGCTGCCGTCACCAAATTTATTGGCTCGACCGGCGAACGGAGAGTTGGCGATCGACACGAATACCTCCATCCAAATCATCTAGAACGGGCGGCGCGACGTCCCTGTTCAAAACAGGCTCCGTTGTTGCCTCCGTGGAATCTAAAAATTCATACCACTACTAGCAGTCTCGGTAAAAAGTTTAGCTTACAAAGCAGTCCGATTCAGGGTTGATTAATCACTTGACCGGACTTAACGGCTGCTTAGCCAGCTGCCGACATCTTATAGGTGTGTGCTCAACATGATCGTGCAGGCTGCTCGATCGCTAATTGTTATTTTCGGGCTGCTAATTGATGCGTTTGACCGGCGATGCTCATGCTTTAGCTAGCCTTGGAATTCTTTGGATAATCAACACTTGGTCATATTTTTTTCCCTAGAGAACCAATGATCAATTTAATTTACGAC
Source organism: Triticum dicoccoides (assembly GCF_002162155.2). Lineage (NCBI taxonomy): Eukaryota > Viridiplantae > Streptophyta > Magnoliopsida > Poales > Poaceae > Triticum > Triticum dicoccoides. The sequence continues at coordinate 604,111,545 of NC_041384.1, forward strand.
GAGCTACTGGGAACGAATGATCAACTCTGCAGCAGCCGAGTCAAATGTTATTGTGTACTAGCCCGCGTTCTTTATACCTGCCACTTGTCAGGAATCATGTTCAATCAAACATAATTAAAGATCTTGCCAAGATTAACATAAGCATAATCAGCACTATAATTTCAAGCCAACTGGTTGACTAAACTGGCCAATCAAGGAGAAAAGAGAACCATAGAAAGAGAGGCGAAGGGCTGCAAGGGATTGTTGGTGACGGTGGACGACCGATGCGCTGCATATATCGTCGTTAGGTAGGGTGCATATGCAGTCCGGTCTTGGCGGCAAAACGATTTGGCCCATTAATCCCAATGAAAATGACTTGATCGTACGTCGTGCGAGAAATTGTAGCTCATTAGTGCGTCGCATGTATGTACGCATGCATCTTGCTTGGCTCGCTTGGTCCCATCTTATTGCCTTTCTGCACATAAATTAGATACTGTACTCCAATGAACAAGTAATGTGCGTTTCTGAGAATAATGTGAGTGCAACTAATTCACGTGTTTTAATCGATTCTTGGTCCAAAATTAAACAAATGAAACTTAGGTGCATACATGAATGCTGTTGGAACCCTTCCACCAACCAAAAAAGTTGGAAGGCAATGATCATTCTCAAGTGTAAGTTTTTTTCATGGCTTGTGTTGCATGGCCCAATCCGCATTGCAGAGACTCTGACAATCGGGGAATGACCCCATAACTCAACCTACCAATTATGTTTTGCAAGTAATAAGACGTTGCACATCTATAAACCTTTGTAAGTCTTTGTAGGTGTAGCATTATTGATGTAATGACTACCCTCCCGCGAAGCAGGTATGGAAGGCGGTCAATGTTGGAATTAGCCTTCCCCGATCCAAGGCAATTTATATTAACCTATGGTTGGATGACTTTCTTACGGCCTGTTCGACTAGCGCATGCGCGTAGTAGCAATCTAATTTATGCACCATGGACCATTTAGAAGTAAAGGAAACGATCAAAGTTTACCGGCCAAAGAATGACTTACCGGGAGGTGGCACATCTAGCTTTGCGGACGTTCGCATGTGCATTCTTGTAGTTTTTTCCTGCACGAGTAATTTGCATGCCGGTTTGGGGTTTTAGTTAAGCCTCACCAAGACATAGTAGCGTCCTTCTGACTAAATTCCTTGAACCTATGAATCTAAAGCTTATTTGGTTTGCAAGATTTCACAAACACACGAGAGGAAGACATAGAAGCTGGACCTTGATGACATGAGATGTTACATCGTACATGAATTGGAAAAAAAATTTACATGATCGTGTAAGTCGTTTGTCTGGTTGCGTCAGAGAAGAAACACAAATTTTTCTTTTGCAAAACACAGGATTTTTTTAATAAAGGATTACGCCGTAATTGTTACTGAAACAAAAAAAACTTAAAGGTGAAATTCTGCTTCCAAATTGCATGCAAACTAGACCTTAAATATTCCATGATTTTCAATCCGATGAAAAACAAGAAACATAGGAAAGTTCTCCAAGAAGTAAAACTCTCCAAAATCAGTGAAACTACTTCAGAAGGAAGAGGCCCGTAGTATGTCACAGAGACATAACTAAAGTCTTAAATTTTTAACGTTCATAACGACTCCTAGCATATGATGCATGGCTCATGCGTGGTGGATGAGAACTCCATAGAGCACCAACTAACCCGTGCCTTTTCAACAGAAACATCACGAGTGTTGATCGATGGGCCAGCTGGTTAGAACCGGATCTTGGACTCGATCGGACTAACAACACGGCGACGACTCGGCATTCAGCAACCAGCACGATTCACTCACCAGACGTGCCCGTTGAATTTGATTACAGCTACCTAGATTATTACGCCCTAGCTAGATCATGCTTTGCATAAGTCCCATGGCCACATCCATGCGTACTGGGACTGCACGATTGTGGCTGAAGTGCAAAAGTCAAGCTGGCTTGTTTAATCATGCGACTTTTGGATTTGTTAGTGGCTCAGGTGTCTGCTTTGTTTCTTTATCCACCTGGGTGCTTGAATCTTCGGGTATAAAAAGATCTAGGAATTTGTTAGGGTCGCCAATGTCAAATTACCTCCACTTACCATCAGCAATGCGTGTGATCGCATAATTTTCAGCAATCAAGTTTCTTTATCTACAAAATTTTGGCCCATGTGATGCAAATAATCATATAGGTATGTGCGAAACATGATCGTGCAGGCTGCTCGATCGCTAATTGTTATTTCCGGGCTGCTAATTGATGCATTTGACCGGCGATGTTCATGCTTTAGCTAGCCTTGGAATTCTTAATTTGGATAATCAACACTTGGTCATATTATTTTCTAGGGAACCAGTGATCAAGTTAATTAATGACGAGCTTCTGGGAACGAATGATCAACTGTGCAGCAGCCGAGTCAAACGGTAATGTGTACTGTACTCGCCCCCCTTCTTTAGACGTGCAGCTTGTAAGGAACTGTATTATATTCAGACAAAACATAATTAAAGATCTTGTGAAGATTAACCTAACCATAATTATACTAGTAGTATGATTTAAAGCCAAACTGGTTTACTAACCCGGCCAAATAATGAGAAAAGAGAAGCGGAGAAAGAGAGGCGAAGCTTGGCTGGGCTGCAAAGGGATTGTTGGTGACGTTGGACAACCGATGCCCTGCACATATCGTCGTTAGATGGGGTGCATATGCAATCCGGTCTTGGCAGCAAAACTATTTGACTCATTAATTCCTATGAAAATGACTCGATCATACATTGTCCTAGAAATTGTACTTCATCTGTAAAGATATATAAGACGTTTTAGATCTCTACTTTAGTGTGTCGCATGCATTTTGCTTGGCTCTCTTGGTCCAATCAGATAAATTAGATACTCCAATGATCAAGTATTGTATTTTTCTAATGCACACATTTTAATTGTTTCTACGTCCCAAATTAAACAAATAAAAATAACAGTATGTGCATACATACAAATGATGCGGTGTCAGGAACCTGGCCTTGGGCAGTGCTAGTGACTTTAGTCCCACCTCGGATATGGCAGGAGGCTAGGAGCTCCTTATAAGGAAGAGTGCCACAGTCCCTTCAGGCCGGTCTTTTGGGATGTAGTGGGCTCTTCGCTTGTAATGGAGTATCCGATGCGCACCGAAAATGTCCGAACATATGCCGATGGACCGGGAGTTGAGCGTAGGCTGCTAACAAGTGGTATCAGAGCTGGCCCCACGCCACCCTAAGGGGGGCTTCCCTAAGGGGGGTGGGGTGTCAGGAACCTGACCTTGGGCAGTGCTAGTGACTTTAGTCCCACCTCGGATATGGGAGGAGGCTAGGAGCTCCTTATAAGGAGAGTGCCACACTCCCTTCAGATCGGTCTTTTGGGATGTAGTAGGCTCTTTGCTTGTAGTGAAGTGTCCGATGCGGACCGGAAACGTCCGAACATATGCCGATGGACCAGGAGCTGGGCCTAGACTGCTAACATGCGGTTGGAACCCTCCTACAGCCAAAAGTTTGGAAGGCAATGACCATTCTCAAGTGTATACTTTTCATGGCTTCTGTGTTCCATGGCCAATCCTCCGACAATCGGGAAATGACTCCATAGCTAAACCTACCAATTATGCTTTGCGAGCAATGAGACGTCGCACACCTATGTAAGGACCACCCTTCCTTGAAGCATGTATGAAAGACGGTCAATATTGAAAGGGGCCTAAACACAAGAATAAATGTTTGAATCCTTCCCCAATCCAAGGTAATTTATTAACCTATGGTGGGATGGCTTTCTCCCCACCCGTTAGACCAAAAAGCACGTGTGTGTAGCATCAATCTGATCTATGCACCGTGGAATATTTAGAAGAAAAGGAAACGATCAATGTTTATTGGCCAAAGGATGACTTACCAGGGGTGGTACATCTAGCTTTGGCGGACATCCACATGCATATTCTTGTAGTTTATTTCCTGCACTAGTAATTTGCATGCCGGCTTGGGGTTTTAGTTAAGTCTCACCAAGACACAGCAATGCCCTTTTGACTAAATTCCTTGAACCTATGAATCTAAAGCTTATTTGGTTCGCAGGGTTTCAAAAACATATGAGAATGGGAAAACATAGAAGTTGGACTTTGATGTCATGAGATGTTACATCCCACCGGAATTAAAAAAAAACATGATTGTGTAAGCCATTCATTTGGTTGCATCAGAGAATAAACACAATTTTTTTCTTTTACGAAACACGGGAATTTTTTCTGAAGGATTACACCATAATTGTCAGTGAAACAAAAAAACTATAAGGTTAGGCTTTACGGAAATTTTGCATTCAAATTTTACCACAAATATTCCCATGATTTTCAATCCAACGAAAAAATAGGAAACATAGGAAACTTCTCCAAGAAATAAAACTCTTCAAGATCAGAGAATCTACTTTAGATGCACCCACAAAAAAAACTACTTTAGATGGAAAAGGCCCGTGGTATGTCTTAGAGCATCTCTAGCAGACCCCGTATAAGTGGTCAAACCCTTATATTTTTTACGTTTTCCAGTTTTGGTCGAAAAAAGTATCCAGAACAGAAATCGTAAAAGTGGTCCAACCAGTATATTTTTTAAGGGCCGCCGAAAATGCACACCCGAAACCCTTATATTTGGAGGTTGGAAGACCGAACCTAGGAGGCCCCGTATACCGGTCAAACCTCGCCGGAGTAAACACGCCGCCGTGGAGTTTGCCGGAATTCATCACCACACATAGGAAAAGGCCGCAATCGATCACCGCCGGTTCGAATTGGACGAGCTCGACATCGCCGTGGCCTCCCATGACCTCAGCCTGGCCACCGGAATCCTCCCGACATGGTAGGCAAAGGGGCACGGTTCAGCCGGCGCGGCTGGCAATAGAGCAAGGCGCGGACGGCGGAGGCGACGGGGCGTGGCCGGCGAGGCTGGGCGCGACCGGCGTGGTGATGGGGCCCGGGCAACGGGCGACGGAGCACGACCGGCGGGCAATGGGGCGCGGCTGACGGGGTTGGGTGCGGCCGGTTGGGAAAGGGGCGGCAGCGGCCGGACTGAAGAAAGGAGCTCTTTATCCCAATTTTATAGTTTGTTTTACATTATATGTTCGGCCGTAGCTAAAATAAACCCTTAAAATGTATTTTTTTATTTATATCCCAGTTGTACAGTTTGCGATTTTAAAAGATCTACTAAAGATTTTAAAAGACTTAATCCTTTAACGTACATAACGACTTTGTAACGCCCTCGATGCGGCTATAGCTTCCACGTGTCGAGGCACGACTTAGAGACATAACCGCATTGAAAGCAATGTCGCAAGTTAGGCAATCATCACAACATCCCATGTAATATATAGAATAAAAGGGGAGATACATAGTTGGCTTACACTCGCCATGTCACATCAAAGTACATAAATAACATACATCATCCAAACACTCATGGCCCGACTACGGCGCCAAAATAGAAGAAAACCCAACATGCGACACGGTCCCGATCAAACCCCAACTAGGCACCACTACTGATCATCAGGAAAAGACACGTAGTAACGCTGAGAGTCCTCGTCGAACTCCCATTTGAGCTCGTACTCGTCACCTGGAGCGGAAACACCTGGACCTGCATCTGGAGTTATAGTATCTGTGAGCCACAGGGACTCAGCAATCTCGCACCCTCGCGATCAAAACTATTTAAGCTTATAGGTAGGGGTAAGGCAAACATATGTGGAGCTGCAGCAAGCGACTAGCATATATGGTGGCTAACTTATCCGCAAATGAGAGCGAGAAGAGGAGGCAAAGCGCGAGCGAGAATCTAGAGGAACAACCTGCGCAAACATAACTCCAACACCGTGTTCACTTCCCGGACTCCGCCGAGAAGGGGCCATCATGGTAACACACACGGTTGATTCATTTTAATTAAGTTTATGTTCAAGTTATCTACAACCGGACATTAACAAATTCACATCTGCCCATAACCGCGGGCACGGCTTTCGAAAGTTCAATCCCTGCAGGGGAGTCCCAACTTAGCCCATGACAAGCTCTCACGGTCAACGAAGGAATAGACCTCCACCCGAGACACACCGATCAGACTCGGTAACCCGGTACAACAAGACAATTCGACAGGTTAAAACAAGACCAGCAACACCGCCCGAATGTGCCGACAAATCCCGATAGGAGCTGCACATATCTCGTTCTCAGGGCACACTCAGATGAGCAATCCGTACAACTAAAACCAGCCCTCGAGTTTCTCCGAGGTGGCGCTGCAAGGGGCTCTGGGTTGGACCAACACTCAGAGGAGCACTGGCCCGGGGGGCTAAAATAAAGATGACCCTCGGGCTCCGGAAACCCAAGAGAAAAAGAGGCTAGGTGGCAAATGGTACAACCAAGGTTGGGCATTGCTGGAAAAGCTTTAATCAAGGCGAACTATCAAGGGGTTCCCATTATAACCCAACCGCGCAAGGAACGCAAAAATCCGGGAACATAACACCGATATGACGGAAACTAGGGCGGCAAGAGTGGAACAAAACACTAGGCGAGAGGCCGAGCCTTCCACCCTTTACCAAGTATATAGATGCATTAAGATAACATAGCAATATAATGATATCCCAACAAGTAAATAAATGTTCCAACGAGGAACGCCTCCAATCTTCACCTGCAACTAGCAACGCTATAAGAGGGGCTGAGCAAAGAGGTAACATAGCCAATCAACGGTTTGCTAGGACATGGTGGGTTAGAGGTTCAACATGGCAATTGGGAGGCTGACAAGCAAAAGGTAGGCATCGTAGCATTGGCATAGCAAAAGAGCAAGCAAACTAGCATAGCAAAGATAGTAGTGATTTCGAGGGTATGATCATCTTGCCTGCAAAGCTGTCAGAGTTGACTGGATCCTCAAAAGCAAACTCAACGGGCTCCTCGTTAGCGAACTCGTCTCCCAGCTCTACCCAAACAAGACAAACAAGCAACAAAGATACAATCAACCACGTGCAAGTTCAAACATTAAGATGCAAAGATGACATGCTATGCGGGATGCGATGCGAGATGCAAAATGCAAGATATGACAGGAAATGCATGAACCTGACCTCAACTTGGAAAACCAAGTATGCCACTGGAAAGATGGGATGAAATCGCTTGAAAACGATATAAAGAACGCCGGAATCGGAGTTACGGTTTGGAAATGGCAAGCGATTTAAGAATGACACCGGTCTGCGATTTACAGCAAGTAGGCATCTAAATGCAATGAAATGAACATGCTACAATACCCAAACATGGCAACAAAATACATGGCAGGGGTGCACACAAGATGCTTAACAAAAGACTAGAACTGAGCTACGGCCAATTCATCCATTAAGAGGTTCAAACAAGCATGGCAAAAACGCAAATGCAAAACAGATTTCAGACTTAGTGAAATTAACACTTGTCTGAAATTTCAGATCATGAAGCTCTCTTCGGAGCAACAAAACAACAAGCTATAGGACCTGATTAGGACAAAGAAGAACATGACATGGAGCTACTCAACAAGCTTAACAAAAGTCCCTAAGTGACCTGGGGCCAAAAGGGATCACAAAATATATTAACGAGCACACGAACATAGCTAAAACACAATCAGTTTTCAGACTTAGTGAAAACTGAGACATGCTGAAATGTATAACTCATGAAGGTATGTAAACAAGCTCGATGCACTCACCACGGTGCAAGTCATGGCAAGGCAAGCATACATCCATTAAGAAGGCACAAAATGCTAGCTAGACATGGCAAGAACAATGGCATAGCATGCACGGATCAACTACAATAGCACCAGCAAAATCGCAAACAAGTTGACGATCTGCCCAAATTCACAACGAAGCAAAAGTAGAGCTCGATTGACTCAAGCTAGGATGCTCCAAAATTGCAAGTAAAGACATGGACGGATAGAGCATAACAAGATTAACAAAACTCCTTTACTGATCATCCTCAAAAGAGGCATGGATCATTATGAAACAGCAAGAACATATGGCATCATGAACTAAATAATCTCAGACTTAGTGAAAACTACAAAGTCCCTGAAAATAGATTTATCGGGTGCCTCACTTTGCAAGCTTGCGCAAGTCACCACACACATCCTAAAAATTCATGGGTTGCACCTCTGGAAAGATAACAAGATGCTTAACAAAACATATAAAGGACTCACAGGCATATCATGCACACAACAAACATGGCAAAAAAGACAAAAGTCTAAGATGAACTAGCAGATCTGACAATTAACTCACGAAGCCTCCTTCTAACAGCATTTCGGGCACCAAGCTGAACTCAAATGAAAATGATGCAATGGAATGAAATGATGTACTCGTCGAGTCGAACATTTTGATATGCTATATGCCCAAATCGGAGCTACGGATGCGGAGATATGGCCGGTCAAAGTATGCTCGAAAATTAGGGTTTGGAGGAGAAAAGTCAACATAGGAGTAGATCTCAGATCTGGCGCGGTTAATGTAGCGCACTGTTCATCGGGGTTCGACGGAGCCCTCCTCGTTGCCGGAGATGGAGGGGAGAGCCCGGGGCCGGTGAGGGGGCGGCCGGATCCGGCCCGGTTGCCGGAGATGGAGCGGCGTGGAGGCGGCGGGCGGCTCGGCGGC
>NC_041384.1:604120487-604128856 GCF_002162155.2 Triticum dicoccoides
GGGGGCTATTTATAGGCATAAGTGGAGCTAGGAGAGTCCAAATGAGGTGCAGTTTTCGGCCACGCGACGTGATCGAACGCTCTAGGACATGGAGCAGAGTTAGGTGGGTTTTGGGCCAAAATGGTGAGGGGTGTTGGGCTGCAACACACACGAGGCCTTTTCGGTCCCTCGGTTAATCGTTGGAGTATCAAACGAAGTCCAAATGATACGAAACTTGACAGGCGGTCTACCGGTAGTAAATCAAGGTCGCTTGGCAAGTCTCGGTCCAATCCGAAAATATTTAATCCCCACACACGAAAGAAAGGTAGAATTGATCACCGGAGGAGAACGAAGCGCCGGAATGCAAAACGGACAACGGGGAAAATGCTCGAATGCATGAGATGAACACGTATGCGAATGCGCATTCACATGATGACATGATATGAGATGCATGAAAACGAAAACAACACACGGAGACAAAGACCCGAACCCGAGAAATAAATATAACTTAACGTCGGAAACGGCAAGAGTTGGGGTACAAATTGGAAAAGTTATATCCGGGGTGTTACAGACTTCTATATGATGCATGGCTTATGCGTGGTGGACGAGAACTCCATGGAGTTACCAACCAATCCATGCCTTTTCAACAGAAACATATCACGAGTGGTGTTATTGAGTGCCAGCTGGTTAGAACTGGATCTTGGACTCAATCGGACTAACAACACGCTGACGACTCGGCATTCACCAACGAACATGATATATACACCGGCACGATTCATCCACCAGACGTGCTTGCCCGTTGAATTTGATTACAGCTACTTAGATTATTACGCCCTGGCTAGATCATGCTTTGCATAAGTCCCATGGCCACATTCATGCGTACTGTGACTGCACGATTATGGCTGAAGTGCAAAAGTCAACCTGGCTTGTTTAATCATGCGACTTTCGGATTTTTTAGTGGCTCAGGTGTCTGCTTTTTTCTTTATCCACCTGGGTGCTTGAATCTGCTGGTTTAAAAAGGCCTAGGAATTTGTTAGGGTCGTCAATGTCAAGTTACCCTCGACTTACCATCAGCAATGCGTGTGATCGCATAATTTTCAGCAGTTAAGTTTCGTTATCTGCAATGAGATGCAAATAATCATATAGGTGTGTGCTGAACATGATCGTGCAGGCTGAACATAATCGTACAGGCTGCTCGATCGCTAATTGTTATTTTCGGGCTGCTAATTGATGCGTTTGACCGGCGATGCTCATGCTTTAGCTAGCCTTGAAATTCTTTGGATAATCAACACTTGGTCATATTATTTTCTAGAGAACCGGTGATCAAGTTAATTAATGACGAGCTTCTGGGGACGAATGATCAACTCTGCAGTAGCCGAGTCAAACGTTATTGTGTAGCGTACTAGCCCCCGTTCTTTAGACGTGTAGCTGGTAAGGAAGTGCATTATATTCAAACAAAACATACTCCCTCTGTTTCTAAGTTTTTTTTAGAGATTTCAATATTATTTTTTTTGCGGGTAAAGGAATTAGAGATTTCGATATAAACTACATACAGAACAAAATGAGTGAATTTACACCCTAAAATATGTCTATATACATTCATATATAGTCCATATTAAAATTTATAAAAGGACTTATATTTAGAAATCGGAGGGAATTAAAGGTCTTGTGAAGGTTAACCTAACCATAATTATACTAGTGATACGATTTAAAGCCAAACTGGTTGACTAACCCGGCCAGTTAAGGAGAAAAGAGAAGCAGAGAAAGAGAGGCGAAGCTTGGCTGGGCTGCAAAGGGATTGTAGGTGACGTTGGACAACCGATGCCCTGCACACATCGTGGTTAGGTAGGGTGCATATGCAGTCCGGTCTTGGCGGCAAAACTACATGACCCGTTAATCCCAATGAAAATGGCTCGATCATACATTGTGCTAGAAATTGTACTTCATCTGTAAAGATATATAAGACATTTTAGATCTCTACTTTAGCGTGTCGCATGCATGTATGCATGCATTTTGATTGGCTCTCTGGGTCCTATCAGGTAAATTAGACACTCCATGGATCAAGTATTGTACTTTTCTAACGCACATGTTTTAATTGTTTCTAGGTCCCAAATTAAACAAATAAAAATAACAGTATGTGCATACATACAAATGATGCGGTTGGAATCCTCCTACAGCCAAAAGTTTGGAAGGCAATGAGCATTCTCAAGTGTATCTTTTTTCATGACTCGTGTGTTGCATGGCCAATCCTCCGACAATCGGGGAATGACTCCGTAGCTCAACTTATGTAAGGACAATGAGCAATGAGACGTTGCACACCTATGTAAGGACTACTCTTCCTCGAAGCGGGTATGAAAGACGGTCAATGTTGAAATGGGCCTACCCACAAAAATAAACGGTTGAATTTGCCTTCTCCAATCCAAGGTAATTTATTAACCTATGGTGGGATGGCTTTCTTGCCACCCCTTAGACCAAAAAGCACATGTGCGTAGCATCAGTATGATCCTTGCACCGTGGAATATTTAGAAGAAAAGGAAACGATCAATATTTATTGGTCAAAGGATGACTTACCAGCGGTGGTACATCTAGCTTTGGCGGACATCCACATGCATATTCTCGTAGTTTTTTCCTGCGCTAGTAGTTTGCATGCCGGCTTGGGGTTTTAGTTAAGTCTCACCAAGACATAGCAGTGCCCTTCTGACTAAATTCCTTGAACCTATAAATCTAAAGCTTTTTGGTCTGCAGGATTTTAAAAACACATGGGAATAGGAAAACATACAAGCTGGACCTTCATGTCATGAGATGTTACATCCTACGGGAATTTAAAAAATACATGATCGAGTCATTTGTTTGGTTGCGTCAGAGAAGAAACACATTTTTTCCTTTTGCGAAACACGGGAATTTTTTCTAAAGGATTACGCCATAATTGTCACTGGAGTAAAAAATAACTATAAGTTTAGGCTTTACGGAAATTTTGCTTCCAAACTTTACCATAAATATTGCCATGATTTTCAATCGAACGAAAAAACAAGAAACATAGGAAAATTCTCCAAGAAATAAAACACTCCAAAATCGGTGAAACTACTTTAGATGGAAGAGGCCCATACTATGTCTTAGAGACATAACTAAAAGTTTTAATTTTTTTAACGTACATAACGACTCCTTGCATATGATGCATGGCTCATGCGTGGTGGACGAGAAATCCATACTCCATAGAGTCACCAACCAACCCCTGCCTTTTCAACATAAACATATCATGAGTGGTGTGATCGAGTGCCACCTTGTTAGAACCGGATCTTGGACTCGATCGGACTAACAACACGCTGACGACATGACATTCAACCACGAAAATGATATATACACTGGCACGATTCATTCACCAGACGTGCATGCCCGTTGAATTTGATTACAGCTACTTAGATTATTACGCGCTGGCTAGATCATGCTTTGCATAAGTCATATGGCCACATGCATGCGTACTAAGACTGCACGATTCTAGCTGAAGCGCAAATGTCAACCTCAGGTGTCTGCTTTTTTCTTTATCCTTCCTGGTTGCTTGAATTTGCAGGTTTAAAAAGGTCTAGTAATCTGTTAGGGTCGTCCATGTCAAGTAACCCTCCACTTACCATCAGCAATGCTGATCCCATAATTTTCAGCACTCAAGCTTCTTTATCTGCAAAAAATTAGGCCCATGTGATGCAAATAATTCCATGCTGCACCTCCGTCTAAGTCGGGTTATCTTGTGTTATATCAAGTATTCATTGTACTGTCATGATTAAAGTTGAATAGATCAAAGATTTTCCCGCAAGATAAACAGTTAGGTTACCTTCTGTATTATTCTTCTTCAAAAAAGAGGTTGAAACCCCCAGCATATGCATATTGTGAGGGCTTCCTTTTGTGTGAATCGATCTTTTCTTTTCTTTTGAGAGTACGTACGAATGAATCCTAGGACGTAGAAGGTGAAAAGGAGGTAGGTGCGTACGAAGTACGAACACATGTTGCTAACGGCGACTGGTCCGCGTACTGATCCACTAGAACACAATCTTAATTCGCACATGCTAGTTAGCTACTGGTCAAGAAGAAATAAGGATGCGGATGGAATGTACGCGCCATCGAGACAGCAGGCCAACCGGTCGAAAGAGAAGGGTTTCATATGGGTCAATGGCTCAACTAGCTAGCTTTGTTGCCGAGGTTATCTGCTGTCGTGGAATTCTTTTAACTCTTCGCCTTTACCCTACTACTTCTTCTGTCCTAAAATATAAAAACATTTTTGACACTAACACTTCATCCATCTCAAAATATAAAAACGTTTTTAACACTACTACTTCCTCCCTTTGTCCCATATTTTGGGACGGAGGGAGTAGTAGATTTGAGCCATATCACACATGTACATGGACATGCGTGGGATGTGACATAGCGATGAGGTGGAGATTGGTCACACGTAAATATGCATGTGCCGGTTTTGCTAAGCTAAGCTACTACTCACTGTGCTTATTACCAAGTCAAATGAAACGAGGACAAGCGTCTCTGTCACACGGCAGTTAGCTGCGATTGGTTATGAAACGAGGATCTATGTGCTGGGAATTACATCAGATGTACGTGGCATCCTAATCTCAGGTCAGAGCTTAGTTTTTTTTTTTGCGAGTGAAATGGGAGTTTCTCTACACTTAGAAAAAGCCGAGTTGGTGATGATGGTGTGCCTACCATCTTATAATATAGACCGTCCGATCTATATCTGACGGATAAAAAGCAAACTATGACAATTTTACAAAAAAACCCGCACCTCTTTCCACATTTACAAATAAGGCCTTGCCTCGTTCATTCTTATCTCCCACAACTTCATTCCTGAGAAATTAAAAAAAGGAAGTCTCTGAAACAATCTGGCATGGTGGCCGCTGCCATTCTTGAGATACCATTTTTCCGATAAAATTCTTGAGATATCATTAATTTTTACACATGAGACTACTCCTGCATGGGTCAATCATAACAGGTGTTTTGTAAACAAATGCATCTTCATGTTCCATGCAATGCACGGGCATCTTGTTAGTTATTCTAAAAGTGTAGAGTTACAATCAGCCGACAAAGGTTCAGCTATACATGGATGGCCTCTGCAAAGCCAACAAACCGTACCACGATCAGTTCTACCATGATTTGCCCGATGATCTGCTACTCTATTCTGGTCCCTAGAAATTTTCATAGGAATAAACTCCCTTCCTACCATGAGATCCTTAATCTCTAAGATGAGATGCCCATATGCCGATCGGTCCAACTCATTAGAAGTTAGAACAGATAGTGCCGTCGTCGAATCTGATTGAACAACCACTGGAAGAGTAGTATGCTCGACAGACAGTGCCATCCCTCCATTATCGCATGTAGCTCCGCCTTAAGAGCATCATCAGAGCTTAGTTAAGTACTCCCTCTGTAAACTAATATAAGAGCGTTTATATTACTAAAGTAGTGATCTAAACGCTCTTATATTAAATTACGGAGGGAGTAGTGAAGAGCACGACATCTATGCAAATATTCTAGCTATGTGCTGGTATCTAGCGGACAAACAGTGGACGCAGCAGAATAACTAATCTGCGCCAAACCAATGCTTTGTTGTTACCATGTCCCGGCCCGCCGGCATCGTGAATGGCATAAAATCCTTGTCGCTAGCTGCAATCAAATCGCTGATCTGTACTGACAGCTCAAGTGGTGGAATAATAAGCTTCATCGCCGATTCGCCGTGGGCAATAGGATACATCGAAAAGGGCAGGCTACGCACGTTTCTCGTCTAACTTTCGCTGGACAAACTCCCTGGGATGGTAAGTACTACTCCGAAACGTGCAGAGGTCGGTGCTTACCGAGCCGCATGACTGCGTCTGTCGGTAGACTAATCTAACTCTAAGTCCCTATGCATTTTTCAGTCTTTCAGAAGATCAGAAGATTAGATTGTGTTACCAGTCAGGAGAGAAAGGTGCCGTGTCCTGTCTGGGTTTAAATAAGCAAAGTCCGGAAGATCAACGTCGGAAGATTCGATGCCATTGCTGTTTAGGTGACAGATCAAGCGCCGTGTACTGATTAGTTTTTATTTAGTTTACATATTAGATTTGACTAAAGTCAAACTTTATAAAGTTTGACCAGGTTTAGAAAAATAATATAAACATTTACCATAACAAATTTATATGATGTGAAAGTACATTCAGTAATTAATCTAATGATATTGATTTGTTATTGTATAAATTAATATTTTTGTCTCTAAACTTTGTCAAAATTTATAAAGCTTGACTTTGATCAAAACTGATACGCTAAGTAAGTAAAAATTGAGGGAGTACTACCGACTAGGCTACTCTTTTTTTACTCCGCATATATAATTTGTTTGAAGTCAAACTAAGCAAAGTTTGACCAAATTTATCATGAATATATCAACATCTACAACACTGAAGTTATATAGCATAAAACATTGTTTGATGATGCATCTAATGATATTGATTTCGTGTTGTTAATGTTGACATTTTTTTCTTATAAAGTTGGTCAAACGTTACAAAGTTTGACTTCAATCAGATTTTATGTGCAAAATAAAAGTGAATGAAGGGAGTAAGAAAGTCAGCACACGAGGAGGACTTGCAGTTAGCCCTGCAGTCAGAGCATCTCCAAGACATAAAAAACTCAAACCTTGGGGGTTTGATTTTTGAAAAAAAAAAGGCTCTAAGAGCATCTCTAACCTATCCTTTATAAATAGGAGAAGTATATGACCTCCCATAAGAAGGAGTATATTCGCTCCTCTAAAAAAGTGCGGTTTCTAACCGAACCTTTAAACTTAACTCCTTTAAAAAAATGGGCACAAATCCGGTACATCATATACTATTTTACATGACATAAACGAAATCTAAACTAAAGATTGCATAAAAACTAAACAAACTAGTCATCACGATCGATCATATCAGCCATCATCTTGTCTCATTTCTCGTCGGTCACGGGGCCGATGCCCTGGTCCTGGCCCGCTCCTCACCATTTCATCGTCGTTGGATCCAGTGTCATCGCTGGAGCAAAGGTTGATGACCACCGTCGCCCCCGACCTGTAGAGCTCGCACTGTCGGCGCTCTTCCTAGATGCACTCCAGGTACACGCGATAGAGCTCTGCCATGTACTCCTCGTGCACACGCTCCACCTCCAGGTGCTTGCGGGCCTCCTGGTCTTCCCACAGCTCGCGTGCGGTGGCCACACGGGGGTCGAGGGAGCCAAAGTCGGCAAGCCATCCGGGAAGTTTAGCTACATGTTTGCTCCATGGAGGCGCACCGACATGATGTCGTACGCCCACGCCTCCTACACCGTCGAGTGGTAGGAACCGATCGAAATCCGCTGGTGGGTTTTGGCTTGGTGATCTCTGCCACCCACGTCCCCCACACCCACTACCGCAAGCAGAGGTACGTCCTCTGCGATGCCGGTGATAGTTGCAGGTCAAGGAAGCGGGACACACCACCGCTAGAGGAGGATGTGTCGCCGCGACCTTGGGCTCAGGACTGAGCGTGGTAGTGCAGATCGATGCTTCTGGTCATCGGTGAGGACGTAAGGCAGCTTGATCCAGCCATTTGAGCGGCATGGTTGTGCCTTAGTGCAGTGGCTATTCTGTGTGTTGGCTGTGGGATCAGCTGACCCCACAACTTTTGGTAAGAACAACCTAAAACACTGTACATTGTGAAGATTTTTTTAAAAAAAATAGCAACAACCCCACAAATTCTTGAGGCTAGCTTCGCCACGGTTGGAGTGGATGCATGGGCGGGCCAGCAAGGGGATACATGTGCTTGGGCGGTGGCGGAGTGGATAAGGTCAAGCGATGAAAGTGGGGAAATTTTACTCGAGCGGCGGCGTGGTATATTTAAGAGTTGGCCAGGCTAGACTATATTTAAGAGTTAGCCGGGCTATGGAGTAAAAATTTGCTCCTCTAAAGAACATAAGAGATTGTTTAGGTGCGCTTTAGAGGAGTAAAATCGAATTTTTACTCCTCTAAAGCTTCATAGGGGATCGGTTAGAGATGCTCTAACAACATACATACGTGTGCATGTGAACAACAAATTTGGGTACCTTTTTTAGATTCAAAAGTTGGAGAGCCATCCAAATTTTGCTGGCGGTTTCAACAAACAAAGCTACTAAAGCGACCAAAATAGCCACAGGAAAGACAAACGCCACCCGCCCCACCATGCGTCCATGTCGACCAATTCCTATATCGGATGTCATCGCCGCCACTACTGCACCTTGCCGCTCAAATCCATCACTCATGGCTGACATAGCGACCTCCGCGACCACCGTCGAGCTCGCAACTCCGCTCAGGCCCACCCGATTCTGGTTGCTCCACAACTCCCCACCGCGGATCCTCGCCTCCCTCCCCCAAGCCCCTCCGCCCCCCC
>NC_041384.1:604129089-604167485 GCF_002162155.2 Triticum dicoccoides
GGCTCAAGTGCACCTCCTTAGATAGCCATCCATCTCGGCATCGCGATTCGTGCAAGGACTTTTGTCTTTTTTGTTTCTTCCAAATAAAATAACATATGAACTTCAAACTTTGCAGCACAACAAAACATTCTAACTAGAATGTGGGAAAAAACTTTCAGATTTTTTTGTGCATCATAAATACTAAAAAAATTGAATAAAGAAAATCTCATTTTGTATATTTATGTTGGTCAAACAAATCTATAAGTTCTTTCTCACATTGTAGTAAGAATGTTTTGCTATCTTGCAAAGTTTGAAGTTCATATGTTGTTTTATTTGGAAGAAACAAAAAAGAGAAAATTTCATGCAGTAAGTTAGTTGTCTAGCACGAATTTCAAATCTATATTGAAAGGTAAGGATAGATGGTGTCCATGAGCCCAAGCTCTAAAAATCCACGTCCTCCCGTCGCCTCCCCCGATCACCACGTCGTTGAATCCGCCGCCAAGCTCCCGCCGCCATCCACAAGCACCACATCACCAGACCAGCCCTCGAGCTTCCAGCCGTGCAAACCCCGAGTACCGCGCCGCCGGATTCCTTCACCATCCTTGAACATGTTGAAGTTGCCGTCGTCGAAGTATTGCGGTGTGAGGCTCCAGCCATGGGGCAAATGGGTAGTGGTGATCTCTATCTAGAACGCGGGGGTGTGTGTTGCTTGGCACGTTCGCCACCGTGGAGGAGGCGGCATGCATCTACGACGCATTGGCACTCCACTTCTTCGGAGCCAGGTGAAGCTCAACTTCCCCGCCGACACCACCTCCGCAGTCGCCATTGTGCCTTGTGTTAGCGTCGTCTCCCAAGCCGAGGAGAGGGAACACCGCCTGGCTGAGGTGCAACTTGTAGCCGAGCGGGCCAATGACACCTTCATGGCTTCTCTCTTCCTGGAGGAGCTGCTCCTCGTCGAGAACTGAACATTCTTTGAGTCCATAGAGCATGAGCACAAGGTCGAACGCAAGTGCCATGAGCTCACCCGCCTCTAGGCCGAGTGCGAGGAGATGTTCGAGGAGCTCATCGAGCCCGCGATGAATTTGGTGTTTGCGTTCCCACACATGGAACTGAATTTTAATCCGAATCTCTTGCACAGTAATATAAATCATGTTTCGTCACTACAAGTGGGCCCCACGCCATGTCGATGGCCCGTCAGCCATATACGATGCCACGTCGACACACTTTACATCTATGGATGAGATTAACACCGTATTTGCACGTTTGTGCCAAGTTTTAGAACCAGCTCAGTGTATTTTTCAAGTTCAAGGACTAAATCAAACATCCGTGACAAATTCAAGCACCAACTTTTCTTAAACCATCAATCAACAAATTGAAACAGAGACATCAGTATCTTCCAATCTAACACAACAAGGATCTAGTTGCAAGTATCGTTGTCTTTTTCCCAACTTATCCAAACATTCCTTCCCGCTCGGCTCGTGGGCCTCGGCATCGGCCTCGCCCTCGGCGCGGTGCCGTCGCATGTGCCCGCTCAGCGCCTTATGTACACCCTGCCCGGTAGCAGCGCCGAGCCCCGCCACGTTCCTACACTTGGCGCAGTTCTCCGAAGGCGTCAGGTTCAGGTCCAGGCAGATCCCGCCGGCGTCGCACGACGCCAACTCCGTGTTGGTCGCCGCCGCCTCGCAGCTCGGCGCTCTGGCTGCGGTCTCGGCCTCGACACGGTGCCGGCGCATGTGCCCACCCAGCGCCTGGCCGACGGCGAACTGGAGGCCGCAGACGGGGCACTCGTGCACCCTCGGCCTTGGCGGCTGCGGCGGCACCGAGGGCATCTGGCGGCCGAGGCAGAGCGCCGCGCCGTCGTCGGAGTTGCCAACCGCGTGCAGCTTCGGGCGCTTGTGGCTGGCGCGGTGGCCCCCGAGCGCCTGGAACGTGGGAAACTGCCGGTTGCACGTCTTGCACTCGAACACGCGGCCGCCGCCCATGGCCTGCGCCGCCCCGGCGACGGCGCGCTGGTGGTGGTGCTGCTGGTGCTGCTGCGCGAGGAGCATGAGCAGGCGGGCCGTGTCCAGGCCTCCAAGCTCCATGTCCCACACATCCCTGCCTCTCTTGCTCATGGCTGATGTCTCTCGAGTTGAGACTTGAGACTCGATCGCTGGCAGGCTAGTCCCCCGATCAAAAAGTCGCTCGGTCGTGTATCGCTCTCGGCTAATCTATCGGCTGCACTGTGTAATGCATATGTGGCTCTGGCCCGTATGGCTGGTGGCTCTTATAGTGTGTCCCGGGTTGGGCCGGGGTTTGGCTCGCAAGTGTTTGTTAGCTGGGTTTTTTTTTTTTTTTGAAATCTTTTGTTAGCTGGGTTCTAGACGTGGACGTGTGTGCATCAACTTTTCGATGGGGAAGTTTGACCGGCGCGGTGTGAGAGATTAGTTACCGGTACTAGTCTACTACAGTAGTACCACCCGTACGGATCTGCGTTCAATCTTGTCATGTGAGTCTAGGTAGCAGTATCTAGTCTAGTCAACATGTGTGTTCAGGCGAGCTGACTCTTCTAGAACCGTAAACAGCAGACACCTGTGGACCTGCCCGATGGTGGCGTAGCGTGTCCGTGCGCGGGTGTTTTACTTCCGCGCGACGATCACGACCCAGCACGCACGTACGGGTTTCGGCCGGTTGTTCACACTCCCGCTGGTGTACCTTGTCTTGTTGCTGCGGTCACCAAATTTATTGTCTCGGCTGGAAGGGTCAAACCGATAGTTTGAGACGAGATCGACACGACTGGCTCGGTTCAAATCCTCTAGAATGAGCGGCGTGACGTCCATGCCCAGAATGGGGGTCCGTAACCTCGGTGCAATTTTGAGACGGAAGGAGTATTATATATAAAGTGATTTAAATGATCTTATATTTCTTTACGGAGAGCTAGCAAGTTGTCTTCGTTATTTTTTAGCTTATTATACATAGCAGTCCAAGTTATTGTTGATTTATCCCTTGACCGGGGTTAACTGCTCCTAGCAGTTGCGGACAACTGATAGGAGTGTGCTGAACATGATCGTGCAGGCTGATCGGCCGTTAATTGTTTTTTCCGGGCTGCTAATTGATGCGTCTGACCAGCGATGTTTATGCTTTTACTAGCCATGGAATTCTTTGGATAATCAACACTTGGTCATATTTTTTCCCTAGAGAACGAATGACAAGTTCTGCAATGACGAGCTTCTGGGAACAAGCAACTCTGCAGCAGCCAAAGTCAAATGTTATTGTGTGCTACCCGTGTTCTTAGCTTTGCCACTTGTCATGAGTTATATTCAAACAAACATAATTAAAGATCTTGCTGCCACTTGTCATGAGTTGTATTCAAACAAACATAATTAAAGATCTTGCCAAGATTAACCTAACCATAATCGCCAACTAGTTGACTAACCTGGCCAATTAAGAGAAAAGAGAAGCGGAGAAAGAGAGGCGAAGCTTGGCTGGCTGCAAGGGATTGTTGGTGACGTTGGACAACCCATGCCCTGCATATATCATATCGTCAGTAGGTAGGGTGCATATGCCGTCCGTTCTTGACGGCAAAACTACTCTCTCTATCCCATAATATAAAAACATTTTTCACACTACACGATTTTATATTATGGGATGGAGAAAATATTTCACACATTAATCCCAACGAAAATGACTTAGTCGTACATCGTGTGAGAAATTGTAGCTCATTAGTAGGTCGCATGTAGTACGTATGCACGCATTTTGCTTGGCCCGCTTGGTCCCATCTTAGTGCCTTTCTTCACATAAATAAATTAGATACTTCAGTGATCAAGTACTGTACGTTAGTATATAATGTGAGCTCAACTAATGCACATGTTTTAAGTGTTTCTGGGACCAGAATTAAACAAATGAAACAAATTTTATGTGCATACATGAAAATGATGCCATTCAAAGCCTTCCACCCACGAAAAGTTTGGAAGACAACGAACATTCTCAAATGTAAGCTCTTTGCATGCACTAGTAGAAAAATGGTCAAATGTGAAGCACATTAGTGCCGGTTTGAATTTGAACCGGCACTAATGTGACCATTAGTGCAGATTCCAACGGTGTCGGATGGTTGGTGCGACATATGCCAATGGATGGCTTATCATTGTGGGAGCCAATAAAACATCGCCGGTGCCTGAAAACGGGATAATGCGAAGACATACACGCCGGTGAATCTTACCCAACTTCAGGGCTCTCCGTGGAGATAACACCCCTAATGCTGTTCTGCGGGGTCTCCGCATGATCACTAGCTCGAAGGGTAGCTACAGAATGCTCCTTGAGCTGTTCGGTGAAAGGATGAAGGAGGGCCAGGCTAGCCCGCTCCTCTTCTCCTTGTGGTGTTTAAAATCTATCCAAAGAGCGATATCCCCTGCATGGGAACCCTGGGGGTTTATATAAGCCTACCCCCGGGGGTACAATGGTAATCCGGCTGGGCGTGGGCCCCAGCCGTCTGTGTCTACGCCCGCCGGCTTCTCCGCCGACTGGTGGGCCCGCCGGCTGCCGACCCTTTGGTCGACAGGCCGGCCCCACCGCCCGGGGGTCTTGTCGGGGGCTGGTTACTGTTACCTTGCCCCTGGTGACGATGGCTTTGTCGTGGTAAGCATGGCTACAGTGCCGCCGCGAGGCGGCTCATCACTGTAGCCTCACCTTCTCTTGTCTCCTTAATGAAGCACCTACTTGGAGGGAGAAAGTTGGCCGGCTATCGGAAGCCGGCCATACCCTAGGCCGGCTGCGGGAAGCCCGACCCCCTTTGGGATCTCCCTGACCAAGGGGGCCCGCCACCCACGGGTCGTACTAGCCGCTCGCCGTGGGTGACGTCACGACCATCGTGGCAACAGTGCCGCGCCGGACGGGGATGGCCGCCCCGTACGGTGCACCGTGGCCAGGCGTGCGCCGGGATTCGGGGGTGGCAGGCTTTACTGTAGCCACGCCCCATCTTGTCGCCGTTATGTGGGTGCAGACTCTGAGGGCAAGATCTTAGCCGCCTGCTGAGGGGCCGGCTCCTGGGAGTCGGCCTTCTCGTGGTCTTGTTTCTCAAAGATTTCAGGGCTGGGCCGCCTTCGCACAGCCGGCTTGAGAGGTAGCCGGCTAGGGGAGGAGCCGAGAACTAAAAGCCGGTTTCGACTAGGTGTGCCGTCTCTTAGAGATCTCAAAGTTTGAAGGCGGGTGCCAGTCGGCACGCGAGTCAGGCTGTGAACTGACCGCTCGTTGTCCGCACGCCACGTGGCATCCTCCGGCTGGAGGGACCTGCCAGCCCACGCGCTCGACGGGACGCCGCCGCAGTCTGGGGCCCACCACTACAGGGCCTCGACCCACGCGCGAATCTTCTGCGGCCTGGACGGACCGCGCGTGCCCCAGCGGCGGTTTCCCCACACCGTAATGGCGTGACAATCACGATGCGTGGGGGAGTGGGTGTAGTTAATCCCACATCCCTCCCACGTCCTGCCTCCTCGGCTTCGTCGCATGAGGCTATAAGTAGGAGGGAGGAGGGGAGCGCCAAACGCTCGCGCTCTCTCCCTCGCTCTGCCCCTCCTTCTTCCTCCTCCTCTCGTCACGGCAGCTACCTGCCGCCGCTTGGCCTTCCTGCCAATCTTCTTGACTCGCCGTCGCTTCGTCGCAGTTGGGTTGCGTACCCTCCTTTCATCGCACCTTTCTCGCCGCCGCGCCGTCCCGATGGCATTGTCGAGCTCCTGGGACGGCTCCAACGTCCACGACGACCACGTCGACTTCCTCCGTCGGACGCGGCGGCTGCCGGGCGCGGATCTCGTGCGGGTCCGCCTCGCGCCGGAGAGGGAAATCTCACCGGTGCCGGAAGAGGACGAGCGGGTAATCTTCCACTCGCACTGCCTGCGCGACTTCGGCCTGCCGGCGAGCGGGTCCTCCGCTCGTTCCCCGAATTTTATCATCTCCAGCCGCATCACCTTCACTCCCAACGCGGTGATGCTGTTGTCGGCCTTCGTCACCCTGTGCGAGGGTTTTCTCGGCGTCCTCCCCACTCTTGAACTGTGGGGAGAGTTCTTTCAGTGCAAGCTCGACACCGTCATCGCGGGCGTGCCCGCCCCATGCGGTGCCTTCATCGCCATGCAGGGGGCGAGCGACAACAACCCGTTTCTACCCATCCCGCTGATCCAGTTGGTGAAGCTCTGGCAGAAGTCCTACTTTTATGTGAAGAACATTGCTCCGCAAGGCGACTTCGTCAACCTGCCGGCTTACATAGCCGGCCTGCCGGCTGGGAGGCAGCCTTCATGGTCCTTCCGGTCCAGGTCGCTG
This sequence comes from Triticum dicoccoides, assembly GCF_002162155.2. Classification (NCBI taxonomy): domain Eukaryota; kingdom Viridiplantae; phylum Streptophyta; class Magnoliopsida; order Poales; family Poaceae; genus Triticum; species Triticum dicoccoides. Next base: position 604,135,357 of record NC_041384.1, read on the forward strand.
TCTCCGGGCGGGTCCGCCTCCGTTGCCCGGCTCCGGGTGATGATCCAGTCGGAGGGTCTGTCCGGGGCCGACCTGGTGGCCGCCTTCGTGGAGCGCCGGGTGCTCCCGCTCCAGGGTCGACCTCATATGATCTACCAGATGAGCGGCCGCTTCGACCCATGCCGGCAAAGCACCAAGGAGATGCCTCACACCGAGGTGTCTTACATGGTGAACTACATTTCCAATTACAAGCTCATCGAGGAGTGGTAGTATGGCAAGGTGCCGTACTCTCGCGCCAATCCTCCGCCGGTGGTAAGTTTCTCCTCCTCTTTATCTTTGCGTGTTGCCGAGTTCATGGTGGCCGACTCCTGACCAGCCGGCCTTTCTTTGGCAGAACCTCATGCTTCTGCCAGCAGCCGGGGCCGCAGGGGTGGAACGCCAGTTCCTCCCCGACCATACGATGGATGATGTAGACGACCCAGACCTGGGGGCGGCCGCCATGGAAGACGACGTCGCGGGGGAAGGCAGCGACGCAGGCGGGTCCGGGCTAGGGGCCGGCTTCGAGGACTGGCGAGATGACAACGAGGCCGAAGTCATCGCGCGCCGCCGACCAGCGCCCGATCACCATGGTGCAGGCCCATCCGCCGGGCCGACTGCCCAGGACGGCGCGTAGAAGCGCCGGGCCGCGTCGACCCACTTCGGCAGTCGGCCGAAGAAGCCCAAGAGTACCGCGGCGACGACCAAGCGGGACGAGGCGGCCGCGAAGGAAGCCCGCTTCCGCAAGGTGGTGAAGCAGCCGCAGGCGGTCTCAGCGTAAGTGTCGCTGTTCTCATGCCTTTCTTTTTTCTTCTTCTTCGGTTGATGTTTTTTTAAACCCTTTTTCTCAATTTATCAAACAGGGCCCCTCTTTTCCTTGGGCGAGTCCCGGCCGCCTCCATAGTCGGAGCCGTAGGAGGGTCTTCAAGCTCGCGCCGGGTAGATCCCCGCGCCGATCTCCTAGAGGCGATGGAGCGAAACGCGCGGGAAGCGCGGGAGGAGCGGGAGGCGGAGGAGCGGAGGGCGGCTAGGGAGGCGGAGCAGAAGTCGGCGGAGGCGCGAGCCGTCGCGGCCGCCAAGGCCCAAGCGGAGGCTGCAGATGTGGAGAGGGAGGCGGAGGCCCTGCAGAACCAGCCTCCGCAGTTCGTCATTCCCCTCCGCGCCGCGGCTCCCGACACCCCTGTGCCCCCGTTGGAGGAGGCCGGCCGCGGCCATCCGGAGATGGAGAGGGAGGCGGCGCCATCGCCGCCGACTGGAGCGAGCCGAGGAGGCCGGCCTGAAGTGCCGCCAGCGCAGCCGGCTGGGGGCGAGCCGACCGTGGGAGGGGATCTTGTGGTCTCGTCACCGCTTCGCCGACGCGCGGGGAAGGCGACTTCAGCGCCGGACGTGCAGAAGACCGTGGACGCCGGCTCGTCGGCCTAGGACCTAGAAGCGGCCAGCGACAGCTTGTCCGGGTGGACGCCGGGCGGCGGGACAGCCGTGCTGAATGTGGTGGCGCAGGACGTCCGGAACCGGCTCCAGGCCCAAGCCACCGCGCTGAAGCAGTACACCCAGGAGTTTCTCACGACGCGGTCGGTTATTCGGGTGAGTCCTCCTACTCCTTTGATTGCTTTTAATTTCTTCCGTGGGGGTGCGTCAGTGCACCCACTGGGTGTAGTCCCCGAGTTCCGAGCCGGCTGCTGAGCAGGCGGCTTGGAGCTTATTGGAAAGCTTGATTACCATCTTATTCTTACTCACGTCCCTTGTCTTCTCTGCAGGAGTACCACAACCTCCGCGCGGCCGCCTTCAACTCCCAGGCCCAGGAGTTGAATCAGAAAGCCACTGATCTGACCGAGAGCCGGACTAAGCGCTTCGCTTTTCTTTTAAGTGGGGGCGCGTCAGTGCATCCACTGGGTGTAGTCCCCGAGATTTGGGCCGACTACCGAGTAGTCAGGTCGGATCTTTTCCTAACGACTTCTTTCTTTATATTGCAGGGGCCAATGCCAACTTGAGGAGCCAGCTGAGCGGAGCCCAGACCGCCCTTCGTGCCAAGGAGGCCGAGTGCACCGCCCTGGCTCAAGAGCGTGACCGCCTGGCCAAGAAGCTGGCCGACCAGGAGGAGAGCCACAAGGCAGCCTTGAAGGCGGTGCAGGACAACGAGGCCGCCCTCAAAGCCGAGTACGAGACCGAGGCGGCAAACTGGGCCGAGACGAGGCAGGCGTTGAGCCAAGGCTACAGCCGGGTGGAATACTTGATTGATGGTAGGCCGCCTTCTTCTTTGCTTCCTTGCCTGCCTTTTACTATCTGATTCGTTTTTTTATTTTGTGTCACTGCTTTCCTCTTTGTGCAGATTACTCCCCGGCTACTCAGCCGCCGCCACCCAAGTCATCGAGGCCTACCGCGACGTGTGACGGCAGGCGGGGGCCGAGATTGCGTCGAATGCCAGCCGGTCACTTGAGGAGCAGCTTCTAGGGCTTCAAGCCCGCCTGCAGCCGGCCCATCGCATGCTTCGCCATCTTCAGCACGCCGGAGCGCAAGTGCTGGCCACCCTCTGGCCTGGCGAGGTGATTCCGTGCACCCCAAGTCGGACCGCCGATTGGCTGGAGGTCGCAGTCGGCCGCTTCGAGGCTTGGAAGTCGTCAGCGGCCCGCTCCGGCGCTGGGCGGGCTCTGGAGTTCGTCCGGGCTTGGTATCCTGGGCTGAACTTGGACCATCTGAGCACCTGGCAGCAGGAGGCTGAGGAGGAGCTGAAGGCGGTGCGGCCAGCTATCATCCAGCGCGCCTTGGCGATCGCCGAGTATACCGATACCAGCGCCTTTGCTCCTGAGGTGGATGACGCCGGCGTCGCTCAGCCGGAGGAGTGGTTCGGGCTGAACCCGGCCGAAGGTGAGGACTCGGCGGAGGAGATTGCCTCCAGTGATGAGGGCGAAGAATAAGAAGGAGAGGATGACGAAGACGCTGCGCCGGATACACTACAAGAAATATGTCAACTTGTGACCACAACTATTGGTCACTGAATGGTCACAAATTTTCATTTGTGACCTTTTTGTGACCAAAAACATAAGGTTAAAAGCTGGCCGTCATAAACTGACTATAGCGACCTTTCTTCTGGAATGGTCGTAGACGTTTATGACCAAAATACGTCTACTGTGGCGTTTTGGTCACTAGCAACCTCCCCAGGCCACGTAGGCATCCAGCGTGGCAATCCGACGTGGCACAAGATTCAGCCCGGTCCAATTCGGTGTTTATATGGGCCGAGCCCATTAATTCAGCCCATTTATTGTTTTTTTTCTTGCAATTTGGGTAAGCTACACGGGCCAGGCCCTATAATTCGGCCTTTTTATTTCTGGGTTGTGGCCCTTTTTTTCCTTTTTCAAATGGGTCCCAATTGTCAGGTTCTGATAAGCGGGTCCCAAATGTCCGATTCTGGTTTGTGGAACTTTGTTGTCATGGCCATGTTCCTCATATTTCAATATGCCAATAATTAAACAACCAGTATTTAAATCAAAATAGACAAAAAACAGGTGTAACAAGCCGATTCTAATATACAAATGCGATCAATCTGTTACATCAACAAGAAGCAACAATCTGTTACATCAACAAGAAGCAACAATCTGTTACATCAATACATACAAATGCGATCACAGTATAACAAACTCTACAGGTGTACAATATGTCCAAGTAGAAGACTTCTTTTATGATGTGCCAGCTCCGATGCAGTAGATCTTCACCATCTTGTCCGCTTAACCCGGGATCACAGAAAGTGGATCTTTAGGGGACTGTCAAACAAGAAGTGAAAACTATTACTTAGAACAGACATTGTTTCTCTTTTTTTATCGGTTAGATCAGACATAGTTAAGACATTTCTGAGTCAATATAAGTAATGAAGATTCAGATCCTAGTGTGGAAAAGGGTTGACACGACAAACACATACAAAGCCAGGTTCTAACAAAGTTGCCCCAATAAATTCAGTAAACAGTCAGATATTGGCAACTTCATAGCATCAACTAACTCGAGGTGGCAAAAATAAAATAAACTATGTGCCTTTTATTGCAGACTACGGGTAATGCGGATGATCTACTGCATGTAAGGAGAATATCACAACAATCAGCTGATTCACCAGCTATAGGAGCAATCAGTAAAACAAAATGTAATCCTAGTAGAACAAATTTATGACATCAATGAATACGAGTCAGGTTACCAAATCAAACCAGGGACCAGATCAGCAAAGTCAATGGACCCTAATTGAACTCTAAGATCTGAAGACTCTTCATGAAACTTGAGAAAGGCCAACTACAACATGAAACCACACTACTTACATGATGGATGTGATACCAGACAAGAAACTAAGTAAAAATTGATGCATGGATCAGGGAGGCGCTCACCAGATCTCGAGAACTGAGGGAGATCTTCGCAAGCACACTCCCGCAGGGAGGAAACAGAGAGAAGCTGAGAGCGAACATGTATTCGACATTTCTGCCATTTCGATACATGCATGACAAAGAGTGGCGCTCTGTTCTTACCACGACACAAGCAAGAGATGACCCCAGATGATGCACTACTTCTCCAGGTCGCACTCAAGGCTCAACCAACTCCGCGGTATGGACGATGCCCCCTCCTTGCTCTGTCCGAATGGCGGGGTGCAGACTCGGAAGCCCTGCACATTGCAACTTGAGTTAATGCAGCAGCAATACAAGGAACTAATATCAAGTAGAGCACAAATTGAGATAAAGTTGCGGTCCAGGAGCTGACCTTCCAAGGGAGCATCATGGTGCGTCGTGGTGCCTTCATATGGAATCACAGGTCGGGTTCTGGGCTGCTGCTTTGCTTCCCCATGTAGCACACCAGGTTCTCCTAAGATAGCAAACTGAAAACACAAAACATTGATTAGGGAGTTGGTACATAAGAAAAGGAATTCATGCACGAATGGCATATACAATTAAAAAAGCAGGCATCACATATTATTAGAATTGCATATTAGATGGCTGCAAGGTAAGTGTTTCTTCATATAAAGTAACTATAATTAGCACCCAGCAGCTAGATAGCATATGGTGGAGAAACTAGTTTCAGCTTATCCAGAAATACCAGCGTTGTGCACACCAGGATAAAATCAAAGAATCCAAGAACAAGACACTTGGAGCAAGCAACTGATGTAGTAAACAAGCTTTGATGATGCTAAATGCAACAGGTTTGCATAACCTGATTCACAAGGCTTCGAGTAAATCGCGTGCCAAGGGGAAAAACAGAAGCCAAAACCAAGAATTGCAAGATTTAGTATAAAGGATATAACTCAGCATTCAGATATTTCTCGTAAGATTGCGCACTAATCCAACACGATATACAGAAGGTGTCCTCATAGCTTTACTAATACCTGGGAGTATGGATAGTGGGGTATAGAAACCAAATCAATCCATTGTCATGTTCTAGGAACTGACTATTAGAGTACATGCTCAGGATATAAGTGGAAGCAAAAGAATATAATGAGATGTCACCATACGTATGTGCATAATAATTGTACTAATATAATCTGACTTGATTTCTTTCTTAAAAAATTCTTATCAACATGGCTGTCACCATACGTATGTGCATAATAATTGTACGTATATAATCTGACTTGATTTCTTTCTTAAAAAAATTCTTATCAACATGAACAAAGATCATCTAACCAAATAAACTAAATTTTCAAAAGTTATGTGACTTCTGAAAATTCAGTTCATTTAGTTGAACTAAAGAGGGCCACAGAATACCATACAGGGTGCCCATTTGCACTCCTACACTCTAACACACACACACAGACACACACACACACACACAAACACTGTGGAGACTTTTGAGAAATTCAGTAAACTCAGTGAAATTCAGTAAACATGGAGTAGAGAAGAGAGGTTCAGACTTCAGACCCAATGTAGGCGCTGGTGACGGAGATGATACAGGCTGTAGGACTTGGAGATGAGCTACAGCAGTGGAGAAAACTTGTAGCCGCCGCCACTGCTGCCAGGTAAGCAGGCGCGACCCACTGGACAGCCCAGCCACGGTGTCGCAGCAGCAGCAACAGGTGTTCAATTAGGCAAGCAACAAGCCGCATGATTTGCGTTCAATTAGCCGATGTTGAACAGGACCGCCTCCTCTCCATGGCTTGCAACCACCACGCACCTTTCCTGGCTGGTATGATGAAGTGAAGCCCTTCTGCTATGCTGTAAGGATGGAAACTTCCCCTGCACAAGGACAGGAGAAATATGAATCAACTACACATACCTTGATGAACAGAATCAACATCACTTGCATCTCAAAACTAGGCGCTATCACATCAGCAATGTTTCTTTTTCTTTTGGCAGAAATATCCTCACATTTGTACTAATAATCCAATCAGGGTATTTTACATCTGATAGTAAAGAGGGGCATTAAGCAACTAATTTAGGCATGGATCAATGAAACCACCATCTACAACAAAGTCACAGCGAACAGGCTACAAGTCCGCTGCATATAAACACATGCTAGAATGGAAAATCTGAGAGGCAGGATCTAAATATGCAGAGGTGATAGCGCCTAGCATCAATTACAGTATTTAGCACAAAGTCATTTGATTGTAGCAATTCGGGCCAAAGCATAACACTAGTAGAACACAAAAAATGACTTGATGGCCATGAATCATAGCATGGTACTGCTGTTGCACAAAGGCCACAAACTTGAGAAGAGAGAGGAGGGAGCCAGAGGGGATGATGTTCACCATGGGAGTTTTGTGTAGTCGACGCCGTGGACAGGCGCCACCGCGGTTGTGGGACGGCCATCCACTGCTGTCACGCACGCGGTGGAGGAGGCCGCCCGAGGGAGGCGCCACGCACGTCAGTCCCATAGCGACCGAGCGCAGGAGCACCGTCCATAAGGTGGAGATGCATGTGGGAGGGAGGGAGAGGATGAAGCAGAGGCACTGGAGTTGGAGCCGCCGCCGCCCCCGTAACCCTAGCCACGGGGAGAGGTCGTGGGTGAGCGCTCGAGGCGGATCTGGCCGGAGGGAAGGGGTGGTAGGGTAGGGTGCTGCACGCCGGCGCGGGACGCCATGGTGGACCTTGGCGTGGGCGTCGAGGCGGGCATGGCAAAAGTGCACGAGGAGGAGGCCGTCGAAGCAGGCGGCGACCTGGCCCGAGACGAACCCGCCGTCGCCGGCCCCGGGGCGACGCGGGTGGACGAGGTGGGTGGACGACGCGCGCTGGATCAGGGCCCACGGAGGGCGCGGCCGCGCCGTGCAGAGGGAGCGGCGGAGGCCCACGGCCACGGTGAAGGCGCCCGGTATGCGGCGGAGCATTCTGTTGCGGGTGGGGCGATTCGGGGCCAATGCGGTGGTGGCGGGACGACCTAGAGACTCTGGGCAGCGCGAGAACACAGATCTGGGTGGGCGCCGCTGCGGGACAGGGAGGAGGTGGCGGCGGCGAGGAGCCGAGGAAGGAGGAGTGCGGGTTAGGGTTTGGGAGGGATGGGATCGGGGGTGGGTGGGAGACGAGAGGGGGTGTGGGAGGGATGGGATCGGGGTGGGTGGGTCTGTGGGGTTTCCCCTTTTCATTTTCTTTTTTTCTTTTTTCTTCTCTATAGATAAATGGATGGATGGATGTGGGATGATGGATGGATGGATGGGCGCCATGTCATCAATCCGTGTCAAACCAACTCCACCAATGGGAATAGAGTATATGTGATTTGTGTATTTTAATTTGTTTTTCTTCTACTTTTGCACATGATTTTTTTTAAAATGGTCTCACATTGTGCACAAGTTTGTATCTTGAATGACCAAAAATGCTGACTAAGGAATTTTTCATTTTCTTTGCACGAAAAAATCATTTTCCATTTTTCGAATGCCCAAAATGCGGTTTTTTTGTGAAGAACATACCAAATAATTGTTGCAAAATTGGACCAAAACAATTTTCCAGAATAGTAGACCATATTTAATTCGCAATTGACCAAATGGTAGGGTGTTAAAAGCTTTTATCCACCTCTCGTGAAAAAGACAAATTTCTGCCGATTCAGCTGGAAGCGGGTCAAACTTGAACTGGAGCTGCCTCATAGTTTGCTTTTTATTTTTTTCAAAAATCATTTCTAGTTACATAAGTATCTATTTAATCAGAGAAACGTCAAAAGTTTTGCAAGATTCGACCACTAGCTAGGAACGGTCAAGCCCGCCGTTTTGACTGCATTTTGAAACGGGCATAAAAAATTCAAAAAAAAATCAAAAAATTGGGAAACATTCGCATTGTGTCATTATATGTGACCAAGTTTCCAGAAAAAATAATATACTTGTAATACGGAAATTATTTTAAAAAAGTGTTCTCAGAAATGAGTTATCACGCGTGAAGATTCAAGGTTTTCAAGCCAAATGACAAATCTTATAGCCACATTCATGGCATGGTTTGTTCAAATGATCTCATATTGTGCACAAGGGTGTATATTGGAATGGCAAACAATGTTGCCTAAGGAAGTTTTCATTTTCTTTGGACGAAAAAACCATTTTCCATTTTTTGAGTGCCCAACAGGAGGTTTTTTTGTGAAGGACCTCCCAAATAATTGTTGCAAAATTGGACCAAATCATTTTTATAAAATACTAGGCCATATTTAATGCACAATTGACCAAATGGTTGTGTGTAAAAAGTTTTGATCCACCTCTCGTGAAAAAGACAAATTTCCGCCGATTCAGATGGAAGCGGGTCAAATTTAAACTGCAGGTGCCTCATAGTTTGCTCTTTATTTTTTACAAAAATCATTTCTAGGTAAATAAGTATCTATTTAATAAGATAAACACCAAAAAAATTCCAAGATTCAACCGCTAGCTAGGAACGGTCAAGCCCGCCGTTTTGACGATATTTTGAAACGGGCATAAAAAATTCAAAATAATCAAAACATTGGAAAACCTTCGCATTGTGGCATTATATGTGACCAAGTTTCCGGGAAAAATAATAAACTTGTAATACGATAATTATTTTAAAAAAGTGTTCTCAGAAATGAGCTATCATGTGTGAGATTCATGGCTTTCAAGCCAAATGATCAATCTTATGGCCACATTCATGGCATAGTTTGTTCAAATGATCTCATATTGTGCACAAGGGTGCATATTGGAATGGCAAACAATGTTGCCTAAGGAAGTTTTCATTTTTGTTGGACAAAAAAACCATTTTCCATTTTTTGAGTGCCCGAAAGGAGGTTTTTTTGTGAAGGAACTACCAAATAATTGTTGCAAAATTGGACCAAATCATTTTTATAAAATACTAGGCCATATTTAATGCACAATTGACAAAATGGTTGGGTGTAAAAAAATTTGGTCCACCTCTCGTGAAAAAGACAAATTTCCGCCGATTCAGTTGGAAGCGGGTCAAATTTGAACTGCAGCTGCCTCATAGTTTGCTATTTATTTTTTCCAAAAATCATTTCTAGTTACAGAAGGACCTATTTAATCATAAATACATGGTTTGGTGGCGATACGTCGAGGTTTGGGCGGTGGCCGAGGGCCCCAACTCTAGAGCGCGTAAACTCGCATGCCCGCCGCGTGACCCTGGCATTGCCATGTGTTCTGGGTGGCATAGGCATGTCTAGTAGGTTGGGCACTCCGCAGATAGGTGCTAGGAAGAAAATTACAACATAAGATTCTCATGAGGAGACCGATTGATGCTCAAACATGAATTAGCAGCGAAGTGTTTGATTAGCGGTACGGGAAATGCACATGGCCAATGGGCGTGAGTTTTGGCTGAGGATGATCATCTACTAAGGAGAACGTCTTCACAAATTTTTAGCTCAAAAGGAGGATCCTAGGTGGTACTTGCTTTGCAAAGTACCACGCTGGACAAAAATATGAATGTTGAAGCTGGGCTCAAAATAATGAATGGAGTGAGCTAAAATTTTGTGGAGGATGGTTATTTGGGCATAGGAAAGCATTATAGAAAATTGATACCATTTGGACATGCCAAAGTAGTACTTCCTTCACAATGCTCTTCTATGGACAAAAACTTGGGAAAACTAGTGAGAGAGATTGGATGAATGAAATGAGCTCAAAATTGGTGTAGGTAAGTTACCTAGGTATGGTCATGCGCTGGTAAATTTTCAGATCATTTGGGTAAGCCTAGCTAGTACTTACTTCACAAAGCTTCTCTTGAGGTAGAAACTTTGGAAATTTCCCGAGAAAGATTTACTAGGAAAATTGAGCTAAATATTATCATGTGGCAATGATTTGGGTATGGAAGAGTGCCCAAAAAGTTTGAGGGTAATAGGAGGGGTCTATATAACACTTGCTTTGCAACGTGCCAATTTGGCCATAAAATATAAATTGAACCTGGGCTCACATAGATGATTTGACTGAGCTGCAATTTGGAGGAGGGTGATAATTTGGGCATATGAAGGAACTATATAAATTTCATGTCATTTAGAGATATAAAGAAGGTACTTCCTTCACAATGCTTCTAGGTGGACAAAAACTTTGGAAATTTGCCGAGGAAGATTTGCTAGGAAAATGGAGCTGAATTTTGTCATGCGGTAATGATTTGGATAGGAAAGAGTGCCCAAAAATTCCGAGGGCAATCAAGAATATATAAATAGCACTTCCTTCATAAAGTGTTGTTGTGAACAGAATAGGAAAATGAATTTAGCTTTGAACTAGGCAAGGAAGGATTTTTACATATTTGATGAAGATATGCCCCAAAGAATTTATGAGATTTTTTTGGAAATTTTGGGAATGATAGAAATATAGGTTGCTTCACAACCTAGGGCAAAAACTGCTACATGGACATGACACATAGGCAAAACTGATGAGATGGCGCCTAGTCATCACAACCCACCACAATCTACAAGGCTATGACCATCTATATTGGTCATTAACAACTATAAATAAGGCAGCGGACTAGCACTGTTTGCTTTGTGACCATTTTATGTAAGGAAATTACGACCTTTCTGACCAAAATGGTCGCAATGGTTTAGGGTTTGAAGCCCCCTGAACAGATTTTGACCAATTGGTCTAAAATGGTCATAAATTTATGACCAATTCTTCGAGGGTCACTGACAGAAGGTCATAAGTTGACATATTTCTTGTAGTGATGGTGAAGCGACCAGCCCGCCTCAGCCCGATCGTGCTTCCCACAATGATGCCGAGACTTGCCAGCCGGTCACTCCTCCAGCCGGCACCGCTGACTCCGCCAACCTACCCAACTCGCATGTTGTTCCCCTGGCTTGATCCGCTGTCCTAGCTTTCCTACTTGTTACTTCTTTGAACAATCTTTTAAATTTGCGCAGTTCCACCCACTGGGGGTGTATTCAGACTATGTTGAATGTTGGCCTTTCGAAGGTCTTTTGTGTAAATATTATGCATGTGTTTGGCTTCCGTTTATGTCTACTTTTTATCCGTTGGCCTTTTCCTTTGCCGCCTTCCCTTGGCCGCCGCCTTCCCAGCCGGACAGCTGCTCTGCAGTCTGTGGCCGGAGAAGGACTAGGTCCTTTTGGGAAGGTAAGTACTTGAGCTTTTTCAGATTTGCAGCAAGGTGAACGAGAAGCCGGCCAGCCGACTGCTCTGGTAGTCGGTTGGTGGGGTGGGAGGCCGGCTCGTGTTATATAAGTTCGTTAGTCCTTAGCCGTTTTTCGCGTGGGCATCCTTTCCTGCCCTTGGCTCTTGCCAGTCAGACAGTCGTTTCTTCGAGCTGCGACTTTTGGCAAGAGGGGGCTTGGGTGCCGGCACACTACTTGTCTGGCTGCAGGTGGAACTTCAGATATAACTTGAGGCAGCGAGTCCCCGGGCCGACTGGTCGAACCCGGTGCTGGACGAGGAAAGCAAGTGTAGCAACATAATTGTATGCGTGATACTCATCTTTCATAGATAAAAGAGGGTAGTCCCCGAGTACTCCTCGGGGCACCCCTTGTCTCATACTTAGTACAAAAGGTAGTGTGCTACGTGCTGCTTTTTAACTGTAAAATCTTCGGAGGAGATTGGCGTTCCACGGTCGGTCCGACTCCTTGCCGGAATCGTCTCCCTTGCGTGCCTTCGGCTTCTGCGCATCGATTAGGTAGTAGGAGTCGTTGCCTAAAGCTCTGCTGATGATGAAGGGGCCCTCCCAAGGGGCTGAGAGCTTGTGCTGGCCGGCTGTTCGCTAGATCAGCCGGAGCACAAGATCGCCCTCTTGGAAAGATCTTGGCTTGACCTTCCGGCTGTGGTAGCGGCGCAGACCCTGTTGATAGATGGCGGACCAACTGAGAGCTAACAGCCGGCCCTCTTCCAGCAGGTCAACGCCGTCTTCTCGTGCTTCCTTGGCTTCCGCCTCCGTGTACATGGTGACCCGAGGTGAGTCGAACTCGATGTCAGTTGGGATGACGGCCTCGGCACCATATACAAGGAAGAAAGGGGTGAAGCCGGTCGATTTGTTTGGGGTAGTGCGCAAACTCCAGAGGACGGCCGGCACCTCGTTGAGCCAGCAGCCGGCCGAACGCTCCAGTGGCACGACCAGTCGGGGCTTGATGCCGGAGAGGATGAGGCCGTTTGCTCGCTTGACCTGGCCGTTTGACTGCGGGTGGGCAACGGACGCTAGGTCCAGCCGGATGCCGCGTGTTGCGCAGAAACGTGCCAGGGCTCCCTTTGCAAAATTTGTGCCGTTGTCGGTGATGATGCTATGTGGTACGCCATACCGGGTTATAATATCTGCGATGAATGTGATGGCAGTCGGCCCATTCATCTTTTTGATCGGCTTCGCCTCAATCCACTTGGTAAATTTGTCCATAACGACGAGCAGATGCGTCATGCCGCCGCATGCCGTCTTGAACGGGCCCACCATGTCCAGCCCCCAGACGGCAAAGGGCCAGGTGAGGGGGGTGGTTTTGCATGCAGAAGCCGGCAGGTGTTGCTTGGAGCTGAAAACTTGGCACCCTTTGCAGTTTTTGACTAGTTCCTTGGCGTCTTCCAAGGCAGTCGGCCAAAAAAATCCGTGGCGAAAAGCCTTGGCGACGAGTGATCTTGATGCTGCGTGCTGGCCGCATTCGCCTTGCTGGATGTCCCTGAGGATTGCTATGCCCTTCTCTGGTTCGACGCAGCGCTGGAAGACTCCAGTGACGCTGCGCCTAACAAGCTCTCTGTTGACGATTGTGTAGGCTCCCGCTCAGCGTTGAACTTGTCTTGCCGAGATCTCGTCGGTTGGCAGCTCTCTGTTTACTAAGAAGTTGAGGATGGGCTGGGCCCAGGATGGAGCTGTGACTTCTTCTATTGTCAGGACTGCCACTGTGATAGGGGCGGGTGGGCTGGGTAGTGAAGAGTTGGAGTCGGAGTCGACCATTGCCTGTTGTGTTGATGTAGTCCCCGGGCCGGCTGTAGTAGTCCCCGGGCCGAGTTCCGAATTCCCCGGGCTGGGTGCGACTATGGCAGTCCCCGGGCCGCCTGTTGGAGTCCCCGCGCCGCCTGCTTGGTTTCCCAAGTCGGATCCGACTGCGTTGGGGTCAGGCGGCATGAAGATGGAATCAGACTCTAGAGACGGCTTGATAGACGGCTTGAGGAGGCGGTGGAGAGAAACGCCGGCTAGTATGGCTTGCCGGGTGGATCCTACTCGTGCCAGGGCATCCGCTTGCATGTTGTCGGCACGTGGTACATGAAGGAACTCACATCCTTCATAATATCCACTGATTTGCTGGACGAGGAAACGATAGCTCGCCATGTTTGCGTCTTTGGCGTCCCAGTCACCGGATGACTGTTGGACCACCAAATCCGAGTCTCCATAGCACAAGATCTGGTGGATGCCGAGTTCTTTGGCTAGCCGGAGCCCATGTATGAGCGCCTCGTACTCGGCCACATTGTTGGAGGCGGCAAAATGAATTTGCAATGTATACTTGAGCTTGTCACCCTTGGGAGAGGTGAGGACGATGCCGGCTCCCAAGCTGGTGTGCATCTTGGACCCGCCGAAGTGCATCCGCCAGTGAGTGGAGTCGGGAGCCGGTGCCAGGTATTGGGTTTCGGCCCAATCGACGAGGAAGTCGGCCAGTGCCTGGGATTTAATGGCGGTGCAGGGCTGGTAGAAGATCGCGTAGGGGGCCAGCTCAATGGCCCATTTGGCCACTCGGCCGGATGCGTCCCGGCTGCCTATGATCTCGGCAAGCGGGGCAGCACATACGACCGTAATGGGGTGTTCTTGAAAATAGGGCTTGAGCTTCTTGGCAGCGAAGTACACACCATAGCACATCTTCTGGTAGTGTGGGGAGTTCTGCTTCGAGGTGGATAAGACTTCGCTTAAATAATACACCGGCCTCTGAACCGGCTGAGCCCGGCCTTCTTCTGGGCGCTGGACTACGATGACAGTGCTGACCACCCGGCTAGTAGCGGCAATGTAAAGGAGCATGGGCTCCTTTTCAGCCAGTGCCGCCAAGACAGGTGGCATGGTCAGCATCTTCTTTAGCTCGTGGAAGGCTTGGTCCGCCTGGTCGTTCCACTCGAAATGAGTGGACTTCTTCATGAGTCGGTAGAGGGGGAGGGCCTTCTCTCCGAGCCAGCTGATGAAGCGGTTCAGGGAAGCCAAGCATCCGGTGAACTTCTGGACATCCCGCAGCTTGGTGGGAATCTCCATTCTCTCTATGGCCTTGATCTTCATTGAGTTGCACTCGATGCCGCGTTCGAAGACCAGGAAGCCTAGGAGCTGGCCGGTTGGTACTCCGAACACGCATTTCTCGGGGTTGAGCTTGACTTGAAATCGGCGCAAGTTTTCAAATGTTTCTCTGAGGTCTTCCAGCAAGGTGCCGCGCTTCTCCGTCTTCACCACAATATCGTCTACATAGACGTGAGCATTTCTGCCGAGCTGCTTGAGGAGGCATTTCTGCATGCAACGCTGAAAAGTGGCACCGGCATTTCTCAAGCCGAATGTCATAGTCAGGTAGCAGAAGGCTCCGAATGGTGTGATGAAGGCGGTTTTCAGGCGGTCGGCCGGATCCAGCTTTATCTGGTGGTAGCCTGAGTAAGCATCCAAGAAACTCAACAGCTCGCATCCGGCTGTGGAGTCTATCACTTGATCAATCCTTGGCAAGGCGAAGAGATCTTTGGGGCAAGCCTTGTTGAGGCTAGTGTAGTCTATACACATGCGCCACTTGTTATTTTTCTTCAGCACGAGGACCGGGTTGGCGAGCCATTCTGGGAAGAAAACTTCCATAATGAAGCCGGCTGCCAGAAGCCGGGCTATCTCTTCTCCTACAATCCTTCTCTTCTCCTCCGATAGTCGGCGGAGAGGTTGTTTGTCTGGTTTCGCACCTTCTCGGACATGTAGCTTGTGCTCGGAGAATTCCTTCGGCACACCCGGCATGTCCTTGGGGGACTATGCGAAAATGTCCTGATTCCCACGGAGGAAATCGGCGAGCTCGCCTTCCTATTTCCTGTCCAGGTTTGCCCCGATGGTGGCAAACCTTTCTGGGTGATCTGGGTCCAGAGGTACCCTCTTTGTTTCTTTGGCCGGCTGAAAAGACCCTTGGGCACCACACTCCTTGGGGTCGGGGGACAGGGTCGGGTGCTTGCCGGTCATGGCCACGACTCGGTCCAGTATCTTCTTCTCTTCAGCAATTACAAGGGACTCGGCCAGCCGGCTGCTGGCAGCCGCGCACTGGGAGGATTTCTTGTAGTCTCCGGCTACGGTGATGATGCCCTTGGAACTTGGTATCTTCATCTTGAGGTAGGCATAATGGGGTATAGCCATGAACTTGGCCAGGGCAGGTCGGCCAAGCAACGCGTGGTAAGGGCTCTCTAGATCCACCACTTCAAACCACACCGCCTCTCGGCGGAAATGATCCTTGTCCCCGAAGAGGACATCTATCTTGATCTTGCCGATTGGGGAGCAGGACAAGCCGGGTACGATGCCATGGAACACAGTCCGACTGGGCATGATCTGCTTTGTCTTGATGCTCAGCTTCTCCATGGTGTCACGGTATAGGATATTGATGCTGCTCCCACCATCTATCAGCACATGGGAGAAACGGGCGGCTCGCCTTTCCGTAGCGAGGGTGGCATCCAAAACCAATGCGTAGGAGCCGGGAGACGGCATCACCTCTGGGTGATCTGTCCGGCTCCAGCTAATAGGCCTTTCAGACCAGTGCATGAATTCTGGGTTGTTGGAGGCGACTGTGTTGACTTCTTGGTGTTGTCGGCGCCGGCTACGCCGATCTTCTAGCTGGCTGGTGAAGACGATGTAGGCGGCATGCTCATTGGGGTACTCGTCTTGAACTGCCCTGACCGCTGGTCGAGCGGCCGGCTGCGAAGGAGCTGAAGGTGGCTGACCAGCAGGCGGAGGCGGCGCCATCCCCTCACCCTTGGAGATCCGAGTGAGCCAATGGCATTTTCTGGTCGTGTGGTTTGAAGGCTTTGCGCCACTGTGAAACTTGCAGGGGGCATCAAGTGCTTGCTTGTAGGAGAAAGCCGGCTGCCAAGCCGGCCTGCCGCCCTTCTGCTTCTTGGGTGCGGGCCGTCCTTCGGGTTGTTCGTCTTCGACTGTGGCCACCTGCCGACTGGTGGAAGGCGGCAGGGGAGCCTTGCGCTTGTGGTCGCTCTGGTGCGGGTGTCGGCTGGGTTCTCCAGCCGGTGTCTTGGGACTCAGAGCGAGCACCTTCCCGAAGGCGTCTACTCGGAGCTCGGTCTTCATCGAGGAATCGACCGTGGCGTATTTATCAGCTATGACCAGTAGCTCGTCAAACGTAGTCGGCTCGTCGCAGAGGAGTCGGTGCTTGAGGAGGGTGACTTCTCGGCACCCGGCGGTGAAGTACTCCATAGCTTGGACCTCATGCACTCCCTCACAGGAAATGCGGAGCTCGGCCCAACGCGTGAGGTAGTCGCGAGTCGATTCGTTGGGCCCTTGGACGCACAAGGAGAGCTGTCGGGGCTTAGGAGCCCGCTTGTAGGTGCTGGTGAAGTTGCGTATGAAGGCTTCAGTGAAGTCTAGCCAGCTGTTGACACTGTAAGGCTTGAGGATGTTAAGCCAGGTGCGCGTCGTGCCTTGGAGCATGAGGGGCACATATTTTACGGCAACATGCCTATTGCCATTTGCGATGCTAACCGCGGTGGAGTAGTCGATCAACCAATCTTCCGGCTTCACGGAGCCATTGTACTTGGGCGTGTCTCTTGGGAGCGGGAACCCTTTGGGGAAGGGCTCGTCGCGGATGCGGGGGCCGAAGCAAGACGGGCCGACATCATCTTCTTCTTCCAAAGCCAGGGATCGCACAAGGCGGTCGATCCGGTGGCTGGCATCATTCTCGCCGACTCCTTTGGGGCGACCCAGCCGGCCGCTGAGAGTCGGATGCGTCACAGGCGGTGGGGTAGGGAATATCTCCCCACGAGGCGGAGGAGGAGGGTTGCCCCGCCACTCCATGGCTCGAGGGCGGCCCTCGGTGTCACGCTCGATGGAGATTCAAGTCCGGCTGTGGCTGGCAGCCGGCTCCTTTTCTTTTCTCGCGCGGGTGTTGCCCGCGGTCGGTGTTCGGGATGTCATGCCGTGCTCTCGGCGCGGACGCCGGCTTCATGCCGCTCTGTGGCCGCGTCGATAAGTTTCTGGATGCGTCTGGTCATGTAAGGGAGCGCATCAGGCCACAACCCATTCAACTCGTCTGCGGCCGCCTGGGCGGCGCGCAAGTTCTCGAGAGGCGTGGCATAGACTGGGCGGTCTGCTCCCAGCATGTCGGCGATAGCCATGCCGTGTTTCTTGACGATACCGACGCGGCTTGGCCCGTCGGGAGGCGGCGTGCCGAAGGCGGCATGGTCGACCTCGCGCTGGTGAGCCTCGGTGAGGCGTCTTATGGTGGCGAGCCTCTGGCCCTCCGCAACGAGGGAGAGGCGGCGCGCCTCCAATGTCTTGGCGTCCGCGTCGGCCGGGACGGGGACGGACAAGACGTGCAGCGCCGTCTGTAGAGCGTCGTGGGCGTTTTCGCCTGAGGGGGCGCCGTGGCTGATGACCAGTACCTCGGTGATGGCACTGCCACTGTTGTCGGCTTGAGGAAGAGGGTCGTTGATGACCACCACGTTGGTGGGGAAGGCGTCAAGGGATGCCGTGTCGGAGTCGACAAGCATCGGGTCGGTGGAGCCAACCGACTTCAAGTCCGCGGCAAGCTCGCCGGAGACGTGGAGTTGAAAGAGGAGGCTGACGAGGTGGCTCTCGGGGCAGTCTGTGCCCGCGTCGGACGCGGGCTCGTCAGAGATGCGAGCCTCGCCAAGAAGATCGGCGAGGCAGCTCGCCGCGCAGGCGTCGGCGACGTCTTGCAGCGCGTCAGGGCAAGCGCCATCGGGCGTGCCAGGATGGCTACGCACGTTGGGAAGGAAGAGGGTTCCCGTCTAGAGCCGGTCTCCGGACGATGGTGCACCTGGCCCCACGGTGGGTGCCAAATGTCGGGTGGTTGGTGCGACATATGCCAATGGATGGCTTATCATTATGGGAGCCAATAAAACATCGCCGATGCCTAGAAACGGGATAAGGCGAAGACATGCACGCCGGCGAATCTTACCCAGCTTCAGGGCTCTCCATGGAGATAACACCCCTAATGCTGCTTTGCGGGGTCTCCGCATGATCACTAGCTCAAAGGGTAGCTACAGAATGCTCCTTGAGCTGTTCGGTGAAAGGATGAAGGAGGGCCAGGCTAGCCCGCTCCTCTTCTCCTTGTGGTGTTTAATATTTATCCAAAGAGCGATCTCCCCTGCATGGGAACCCTAGGGGGTTTATATAAGCCTACCCCCCAGGGGTACAATGGTAATCCAGCTGGGCGTGGGCCCCAGCCGTCTGTGTCTACGCCCGCCGGCTTCTCCGCCGACTGGTGGGCCCGCCGGCTGCCGACCCTTTGGTCGACAGGCCGGCCCCACCGCCCGGGGGTCTTGTCGGGGGCTGGTTACTGTTACCTTGCCCCTGGTGATGATGGCTTTGTCGTGGTAAGCATGGCTACAGTGCCGCCGCGAGGCGGCTCATCACTGTAGCCTCACCTTCTCTTGTCTCCTTAATGAAGCACCTCCTTGGAGGGAGAAAGTTGGTCGGCTATCGGAAGCCTGCCATACCCCAGGCCGGCTGCGGGAAGCCCGGCCCCCTTTGGGATCTCCCTGACCAAGGGGGTCTGCCACCCACGGGTCGTACTAGCCGCTCGCCGTGGGTGACGTCACGACCATCGTGGCAACAGTACCGCGTCGGACGAGGATGGCCGCCCCGTACGGTGCACTGTGGCTAGGCGTGCGCCGGGATTCGGGGGTGGCAGGCTTTACTGTAGCCATGTCCCGTCTTGTCGCCATTATGTGGGTGGAGACTCTGAGGGCAAGATCTTAGCCGCCTGCTGAGGGGCCGACTCCTGGAAGTCGGCCTTCTCGTGGTCTTGTTTCTCAAAGATTTCAGGGCTGGGCCGCCTTCGCGCAGCCGGCTTGAGAGGTAGCCAACTAGGGGAAGGCGGCCCCGTGTCTTGGATGCTTGGAGGCTTGATCGGTCTGTAATTTTTCTAAAGTGCCAGGGGAAGCCGGCTAGGCTACCCGTGGTCATTTACTCCGACAAATGGCTAGGCGGGCGGACATCATTAGTACCGGTTCGTGGAATGAACCGGTACTAAAGGTTGCCCACGAACCGGTACTAATGAGGCCAGTGCGGCTGTGGTCAGGCTAGGGCCCCCACGAAGACCTTTAGTACCGGTTCATGGCATGAACCGGTACTAGAGTTTCTTAGTAAGCTGATTTTTAGTCCCACCTCGCCAAGAGAGAGGCAGTATAAGCTGTTTATAAGCCGTGAGTGCAGAGACAATGACGAAGAGGTGCAATGCTCACCTGCACGTTTCTTAGCTTCAAGCCTTTCGAAATAGCATAGATTGCACTGAGCTATGTGCAGTGCAGTCTACACTATTCCGAAAGGCTTGAAGCAAATTAACCAGCATTGCACATCTTTTTTATTTTTAATAACTTATTTGAACTCTGGACTTCTTGTGTTCAGTATGCAGCATTCAATGCGCTGTCGTAAATTTTCAACATGTTCTGACATCATTTGTTGTTTTTCAGCCATTTACCAAATTGTTTAAAGAGCTAAATGACCGTGAAATTAAAAATCACTACAAAATGAACTGTGAAAATGTTGAAATTTGGCATGGTATCATCATTTCACCCGCATAGCATGCGCGAAAGAGTAGAGAGGGTCACGGCAAAAACTGGACGCACTTCGTGTATAAACTGGACAATGTCTTTCGGAGTATCAGGGTTTCGGACGAGAACTCATCTGTTACACGGGCACTTCAATGTTTTTTAAACTTATTTGAACTCCGGACTTCTTTTGCATTCAGTATGCAGCATTCAAAGAGACGTCATCAATTTCCAACATGTTCTGACATCATTTGTTGTTTTTCAGTCATTTACCTAATTGTTTAGAGAGCTAAATGACCGTGAAATTGAAAATCACTACAAAATGAATTGTGAAAATGTTGAAACTTGGCATGGTATCATCATTTCACCTGCATAGCATGTGCGAAAGAGTAGAGAGGGTCACAGCAAAAACTGGACGCACTTCGTGTACAAACTGGACAATGTCTTTCGGAGTATCAGGGTTTCGGACGAGAACTCATCTGTTACACGGGCACTTCAATGTTTTTTAAACTTATTTGAACTCCGGACTTCTTTTGCGTTCACTATGCAGCATTCAAAGAGACGTCATCAATTTCCAACATGTTCTGACATCATTTGCTGTTTTTCAGTCATTTACCTAATTGTTTAGAGAGCTAAATGACCGTGAAATTGAAAATCACTACAAAATGAACTGTAAAAATGTTGAAACTTGGCATGGTATCATCATTTCACCCGCATTGCATGTGCGAAAGAGTAGAGAGGGTCACGGCAAAAACTGGACGCACTTCGTGTACAAACTGGACAATCTCTTTCGGAGTATCAGGGTTTCGGACGAGAACTCATCTGTTACATGGGCCCTTTAATGTTTTTTAAACTTATTTGAACTCCGGACTTCTTTTGTGTTTAGTATGCAGCATTCAAAGCGACGTCATCAATTTCCAACATGTTCTGACATCATTTGCTGTTTTTCAGTCATTTACCTAATTGTTTAGAGAGCTAAATGACCGTGAAATTGAAAATCACTACAAAATGAACTGTGAAAATGTTGAAACTTGGAATGGTATAATCATTTCACCCGCATAGCATGTGCGAAAGAGTAGAGAGGGTCACGACAAAAACTGGACGCACTTCGTGTACAAAGTGGACAATCTTTTTTCGTAATTAAGCATGACTTATGCTTCATTTGCTTCAACTTTTAACTTAAATTTTTCACTATTCTACTAGCGTATCCTCTGCCATGCAAGAATTTTTGTCTTGGATAAGATAGGTTTCAGTCCTAACGAAACTATGGAGGTAAAAAGAGTTTACTTGAAGACCGAGCATGGTTATACCTTCAACGTCAAATTATACAATGCAGACACATACACCTATTTTGAATGCAAAACTTGGCAAGCACTATGCAAGGCTTATGCATTTGAGCCTGATATGGTTATCACCTTTGATATTCGTCCGGAAGATGATATTGAAGGTAATAGAGACATCTGGGTCGATGTGCAGACGCCTCCAGTTCTACCATTATGTGAGTTTCTCAACCATATTTATGTCTTCGATATGAGATTATTTGAACTAGTTGAATTAATAGATCTCAATTTATATTGACAACTTATTTCCAATCAAGCAAACATGTCCGGCGCTTGGTAGACAGGACCGTCCATTGTCCCAGGGCTGAAATAAACTGTGAGGAAAAAAGTCATTATGTTTCATGGCTTGAGGATCTTGATGCTGTCAAGATAAATTTTTTTCCTGCACTTAAAAATGTTAGTACTCAAAACGTGCGACCAATAGTGTTTGTACTGAACTACGGTCACATATATTTAGGAAAGATGGTAAGATTTCTACTATTTCTCCTCAGTGCATCTTTTGCATACATTATTTTTTTAAGCTAAACTTCATTGCTAAATATGTTCATTTGCTTCAACTTTTAACTTAAATTTTTCACTATTCTACTAGCGTATCCTCTGCCATGCAAGAATTTTTGTCTTGGATAAGATAGGTTTCAGTCCTAACGAAACTATGGAGGTAAAAAGAGTTTACTTGAAGACCGAGCATGGTTATACCTTCAACGTCAAATTATACAATGCAGACACATACACCTATTTTGAATGCAAAACTTGGCAAGCACTATGCAAGGCTTATGCATTTGAGCCTGATATGGTTATCACCTTTGATATTCGTCCGGAAGATGATATTGAAGGTAATAGAGACATCTGGGTCGATGTGCAGACGCCTCCAGTTCTACCATTATGTGAGTTTCTCAACCATATTTATGTCTTCGATATGAGATTATTTGAACTAGTTGAATTAATAGATCTCAATTTATATTGACAACTTATTTCCAATCAAGCAAACATGTCCGGCGCTTGGTAGACAGGACCGTCCATTGTCCCAGGGCTGAAATAAACTGTGAGGAAAAAAGTCATTATGTTTCATGGCTTGAGGATCTTGATGCTGTCAAGATAAATTTTTTTCCTGCACTTAAAAATGTTAGTACTCAAAACGTGCGACCAATAGTGTTTGTACTGAACTACGGTCACATATATTTAGGAAAGATGGTAAGATTTCTACTATTTCTCCTCAGTGCATCTTTTGCATACATTATTTTTTTAAGCTAAACTTCATTGCTAAATATGTTACTATATGATGTTCTACAACAGGGACTCCCGATGAATGTTGTGCCTGATTGGATCGAGACTAAAGGTACCATGAATATTGTTAGCTTACGGCCAAGATATCCTACAATGCACTTTAGTGCATTCAGGATTTCTAACAACGAGAAATGCATAATAGTAAAAGATTGGAGCAAAATTGTGAACGATCGCAGAGAAGTACTAGGGGGCGGCAATCAGAAGCACAACCCATGATTAGGAGACATGTTCATCTGCATGCTCCAATATGATGAATCAGGAAAGCTATACATGTTCTATGCTATTTTACCTGAGAGAGAGCAGCAGGAGTGATTAATTAGCTAGTTCATGCTCTTAGTACTTGTCCTCTCATGTCCGTGTTCTTCGTCCTGAACTTAATCTCAAAGAGTGATTTGCTTTTGTGGTGTTATGAACGCTTATAATATCATTACCATGTTGAACTCGATGATATCTTTGCTTCCCAGTGAATGTTTCTTCTTTAAGATAGTGTTGGTGGTGATTAGATAGCGGTAATGACTATATGATGATTAAGTAGTGGTAATGAGATGACTATTATATGATTATTTTTATCTAGCTATGAAAATTGTTGTTGATGATGATATATATGATGCAAGAGTTTTTATATTAATATGATGATGATGATGAGTTATTATATCATTTATAAAAGAAACCGCAGATTAGTTTCAACTGGATGGATTCTAGCTAAGTGATCAAGTATATGCCATATCCATATTACCTCGATCACTTAATTAGGTGATCAAGTATATATAATATGGATATGACATATACTTGATGACTTAGCTAGGATCCACATGCATCCAGTCAAACTAATCTGCGGTACATTCACCTAATGATTTAACAACTCATTATAATGTAAAACAATCACTAAATTAAATTGAAAACACAAAATTAAAGTAAAAAATAAAAAAACCAAAACACACCCAAACATTTAGTACCGGTTGGTGTTACCAACCGGTACTAATGTCCTACGCGCCCACGGAGCTGGCTCGTGCCACGTGGTTGCCCTTTAGCACCGGTTCGTGCTAAACCGGTACTAAGGGGGGGGGGCTTTAGTGCCCACACTTTAGTGCCGGTTACCGAACTAGCACTAAAGGGCCTTACGAACCGGTGCTATTGCCCGGTTCTGCACTAGTGATGGCTCATGTTGCATGCCCATATTCTCATTGCCGGAAATTTGGCAATCAGGGAGTGACCCCATGGCCGAACCTACGAATTGAGCCTTGCGATTAATGAGACGATTGCGCACCGTTAAAAGGACTGCCCTTCCTCGTAGGATGTATGGATTGCAGGACTGGCCTCCCATGTCCGATGATGGCTGATCCAAAGCAGTCTATTAACCAATGGTGGGATGACTTTCTTGCCGCCCCTTAGACCAAAAATCTCATGTCCGTGTGTGTGCAAGGAAATGGTAAGATTGATTATTTTACAGGAAAAACTTCTGATCTATTCAACATCTAAACAACAAAAGTAACAAAAAATGCATTCATAGACCACATAGCGATGACTACAAGCACCAAAGCGAGCCGATTGTGCGCTGCCGTCATCGCCCCTCCAAAATGATAGATTTGAATATCCAAAATGATTCACTGGGAAGCAACACCTCTAGCTTTGGCATGCCAGCTTCTTTGCCTGCACGAGTGATAACCCACAAGTATAGGGGATCTCTACAGCTTTCGAGGGTAGAGTATTCAACCCAAATTTATTGATTCAACACAAGGGGAGCCAAAGAATATTCTCAAGTATTAGCAGCTGAGTTGCCAATTCAACCACACCTGGAAACTTAGTATCTGCAGCAAAAGTGTTTAGTAGCAAAGTAATATGATAGTGGTGGTAGCGGCAACAAAAAGTAAAGACAACAAAAGTAATGTTTTTGGTATTTTGTAGTGATTGTAATTTTAGCAACGGGAAAGTAAATAAGCGTAAACCAGTATATCGAAAACTCATAGGCACCGGATCAGTGATGGATAATTATGCCGGATGCGGTTCATCATGTAACAGTCATAACATAGGGTGACACAGAACTAGCTCCAATTCATCAATGCAATGTAGGCATGTATTCCGTATATAGTCATACATGCTTATGGAAAAGAACTTGCATGATATCTTTTGTCCTACCCTCCTGTGGCAGTGGGGTCCTATTGGAAACAAAGGGATATTAAGGCCTCCTTTTAATAGAGAACCGGAACAAAGCATTAGCACATAGTGAATACATGAACTCCTCAAACTATGGTCATCACCGGGAGTGGTCCCGATTATTGTCACTTCGGGGTTGCCGGATCATAACACATAGTAGGTGACTATAGACTTGCAAGATAGGATCAAGAACTCACATATATTCATGAAAACATAATAGGTTCAGATCTGAAATCATGGCACTCGGGCCCTAGTGACAAGCATTAAGCATAGCAAAGTCATAGCAACATCAATCTCAGAACATATTGGATACTTGGGAACAAACCCTAACAAAACTAACTCGATTACATGATAAATCTCATCGAACCCATCACCGTCCAGCAAGCCTACGATGGAATTACTCACGCACGGCGGTGAGCATCATGAAATTGGTGATGAAAGATGGTTGATGATGACGACGGCGATGAATCCCCCTCTCCGGAGCCCCGAACGAACTCCAGATCAGCCCTGCCGAGAGGTTTTAGGGCTTGGTGGCGGCTCCGTATCGTAAAACGCGATGATTTTTTCTCTCTGATTTTTTTCTCTCCGAAAGCAAATATATAGAGTTGGAGTTGGCGTCGGGGGGCATCCAGGGGGCCCACGAGGTAGGGGCGCGCCCTAGGGGGGGCTCCCCCCACCCTCGTGGACAGGGTGTGGGCCCCTTGGTCTTCATCTTTGGCGAGGATTTTTTATTATTTTTTCTAAGATGCTTCGTGGAGTTTCAGGTCATTCCAAGAATATTTGTTTTCTGCACATAAAACAACACCATGGCAATTCTATTGAAAACAGCGTCAGTCCGGGTTAGTTCCATTCAAATCATACAAGTTAGAGTCCAAAACAAGAGCAAAAGTGTTTGGAAAAGTATATACGACGGAGACGTATCAACGAGTCGTTTGCATGCCGGTTTGCATCTTTACTTGGGAAGCAACATTTAAAGAAAGGCTTTTAGGGGCAATCGCAAAGTATTCCCTTTGTTTTTATTTACTTCCTGTATTAGCTTTGGTCAAAGTCAAGCTTTATAAACTTTAACAAAGTTTAGAGACAAAAAATATTAGCATATATAATAACAAATTAATATCATTAGATTCATTATTGAATGTACTTTCACATCATATAGATTTGTTATGGTAATGTTTGTATTATTTTCTCTAAACTTGGTCAAATTTTGTAAAGTTTGACTTCAGTCAAATCTAATATGCGGACTAAATAAAAATGAAGGGAGTAAATCAATTGCTGTGATGTTTATTTTTCTTTGCCCTGTAACTATTTCTTTTGTTGTATATATATACTATGAAGATAAATGGA
The DNA here is from genome assembly GCF_002162155.2 of Triticum dicoccoides. Lineage (NCBI taxonomy): Eukaryota > Viridiplantae > Streptophyta > Magnoliopsida > Poales > Poaceae > Triticum > Triticum dicoccoides. The sequence continues at coordinate 604,161,526 of NC_041384.1, forward strand.
TATCCCACAACCAAACTCTCAGACTTGAACGGTATTACCTTCGTCCTGGTTTATTAGTCCTCTATATAATTTGTCCTAAATTTTAACTAAAGATTCAACTGACAAAATGTTAGTGCATGTCAACAAAAATTATATCATTGAATTTGTATTTGAACTAGTTTTCGATGATATAATTTTTTATGACATGCATGAACATTTTGTTAGTTAAATTTATGATCAAAATTAAACACAGATTACAATGAGGACCAATAAACCAGAACAGAGGTGGTAGAAACCAACATTAATCATCCAATCAAAGCAACTTATAAATGTAAGTCGCTTTCACAATTTGTATGTCCTCGATTTTTTTTATATCCGTCTATCTATCTATCCTGGAAACTTTTCATCCAATAGTGCCCTGGAATCTTCCCACCCGCGGGTTCGACGGCGACGGAGGGAGGGATTCCATTCCGGCGTAGCAACGTCCCCCCACGTCCCACGATGTGTGCCGCGTGCCGGCGAGCGGCCAGCTGGCGAGCCTTATCCGCTGCCTCTTCCTCGCGGAAATTTGGCAATCAGGGAATGACCCCATGGCCGAACCTACGAATTGAGCCTCGCGATTAATGAGACGATTGCGCACCGTTAAAAGGACTGCCCTTCCTCGTAGGATGTATGGATTGCAGGACTGGCCTCCCACGTCCGATGATGGCTGATCCAAAGCAGTCTATTAACCAATGGTGGGATGACTTTCTTGCCGCCCCTTAGACCAGAAAGCTCATGTGCGTGTGTGTGCAAGGAAATGGTAAGATTGATTATTTTACATGAAAAACTTCTGATCTATTCAACATCTAAACAACAAAAGTAACAAAAAATGCATTCATAGACCACACAACGATGACTACAAGCACCAAAGCGAGCCGATTGTGCGCTGCCGTCATCGCCCCTCCAAAATAATAGATTTGAATATCCAAAATGATTCACTGGGAAGCAACACCTCTAGCTTTGGCATGCCAGTTTCTTTGCCTGCACGAGTCGTTTGCATGCCGGTTTGCATCTTTACTTGAGCCCTCCAAAAAAGGGTTCTAAATATCTGTAACAAAACTCTTGTCTTCAAATAGAAAGACGGTAATACTACCCGATAATAAAAAAATGTGTGTTTTTTCTATTCATATGGTTCCAGTAAGCAACTATCTACGATTTCTTGCCAACGCAACCATATTTCCAGGATGTGAGAAACACGTGGGTAGAACTTAGATGCCATGACATGTTACATTCTACAGGAATTGAAAATACATGGATGATTGTGTAAGAGTTGTTGTTTGGTTGCATCAGAGGAAAAGAAAGGAAGGGACTTTGCTAAAACAGTACCATACTTGTCATTGACTAGGCATTTTGGCCCTTTTTTATGAAACTAGATGATGCCTCGCGCATTGTTGTGGTAACTTTGCTAAAACAATGCATAAATGGTTGCTAAAAAAATATCTCTAATGAAAAAAAATAAGCTTGAAAATCAATAAAAAATGAGTAAGAATAGAAAGAAAAAATTAATTACAGTTAAAAATGTTATTACGAAAAAAGTGCACAATGACTAACATGCATGTATGATGTGGCAGCGTTGCATGCATAGACTAATGCAAAAATAATTATAATTAATAAGTTATATGCATGGCTTACTTATGCGGCAGACTTAAAATGCATGGTTTACTAGGAGAAATACCTTAAATGCATGGCTTAGTGGGACATTGTGGCGGACACTTTACATGTTGAGAGAATTGAGATTAACTTTTTAAGAATATACAAGACAGGATAGTTGTCATTGAAAAAGGAAAAAAAGAAAAGGAATATTAGACTTGATGGGATTTTCCTACCAAATTTCATGCAAAGTTTTTTTTTTCAGAGCAAGCATATAGCTTTATTACGCAACAGTTGGGCCTAAATCGGCCCTTACAGCGTCAGCTACAGGAGCTGGAACATCCACATCAGCAACAAGAATTCCTCCGTTATGGAGAGATAAGCCTAACTTAGCAAGATGATGAGCCGGCATGTTGGCCTCCCTGCGATAATGAATCACGTTACAAGATGCAAAGCAGAGGTTCATTTGGAGCTTCAGGTCGTCGATCATTTGAGCCTGCCTGGAGAAATCCGGTCCTCGTCTATTTAGCGCTTGCTCCACCAGGAGGGCGTCAGTCTCGACAATGAGGTGCACAACGCCGAGCTCAGCAGCCACATCCAATGCGTTCTCCACCGCCAACAGTTCAGCGCCAAATGCGTCCGGCACACGTTCAGATCGCCCAGCGCAAGCCGCCACCACCTCTCCGTCGCTGTCACGGACTACCAACCCAAGCACCTGTCTGCGTGTCCGGTAGGTGGGCTCCGTCCACATTAAACTTGAGCACATCAACCGGCGGGGGGAGCCAGCGCTGTGGAGCTGCATGGGGTTTGGCAATTTTGCTGAAATAGCCCTCGTATTCTTCGGCGGTGCATGCAGCTCTGGAAGCAAACTGCACATGCTCCATTGGCTTCTCTCCTTCCCTCACTTTGTTTCTCTGTGACCACCACTGCCACCATGCCACAGTAATCCTCATCCGTTCTTCCTCCGGAATCTGCCACAAGGAGTCAAAAGTTTCATCCACTGAGGCACACACTTCAAGTCGTTGCCGGACGTGTTCGAGCCTAAGCGCTCTCCACACTTGCTTCACCTCCTGGCACTCCACAAAGAGGTGCTTAGCGGACTCATTGCGCAGGTTGCATAAAAAGCATTTATGGTCATGAATGGCCATGCCTCTCCTGGTAAGTATGTCCTTGGTGGCTAAAGTGTTATGTGCCATCCTCCACATGAAGTGCTTAATTTTCCCCGGGCAAGGCATGTGCCAAATTCGCTTCCATTTTTCCAGCCCGCCATCATTTAGGTTACCAGCTTCCTATTGAGGGTGTCCTCCATTATCACCACTAGTTGGAGAGATAGCCCTCTTTAGCTTGTACGCTTGTCTGACCGAGAACATGCCCTTGGGGTCGAAGTGCCAAGCCATGAAGTCGACAGATCCGTCTCGCAGAGGCATTTGGAGGATCAGATTTGCGCCCTCCTCCCAAAATAGGTCATGTACAAGTTCCGTGTCCCATGAACCGGTGGCAGGATCGATCAGCTCCGAAACTCTAGTCAGCACGCTACCCCCTCTCGGTGTGATCACTTTACGAGACCAAGCTCTCAGGATCCATGGGTCTTCCCATATCCGTATACTCTTGTCGTTGCCAACCCTCCATATGACACCTTGCTTTACTAGCTCAATGCCATGGCAGATGCTCCGCCATGCATATGACATATTAGCCGTCTCCTCCACCTCAAGAACAGAGCTATTGGGGTAGTATTTGGCCTTCATCAGCTGAGCACGAAGGCTTTCAGGCTCTTGTACCAGTCTCCACACCTGCCGGGCAAGCATGGGGATATTGAAGTCATGAATGTCCCGAAAACTGAGTCCACCTCTCCCTTTTGACCGTGTGAGTTTCTGCCAGCCCACCCAATGGATTTTATTCTCATTGTCTTGCTGGCTCCACCAATATCGAGCAATCATAGCGTTGATCTCTTCACACAAGGTTTTGGTCAAATAGAAAACGGAAAGAGCGAAAGTTGGAATGGCCTGCGCCACGCCCTTCACTAGGATCTCCTTCCCTTGCCTGGAGAGAGTTCTCTCATTGCAGCCCTGCATGCGAGTCCATATTGCATCCTTGATATATGCAAAGGCCTTCTTTTTAGATCTTCCAATATACACTGGTAGCCCCAGGTATTTCTCGTTATATGCTTCACTCTCGATATGAAGGGTGGCTTTCACTGTGTCCCTCGCCTGCATCCGGCAATTCTTACTAAACATGATAGCTAATTTCTCATGGTTTACACACTGCCCGGAGCACTGCTCATATACTGCCAGTAGCCGCTGCAGCTCCTCCGCTTCGTCAACCTGGGCTTTCATGAGTAGCAAAGAGTCATCAGCAAAGAACAGGTGCGAGATCGTCGGAGCCCCTGGACAGATTTGGATGCCGCTGAAAGCCCCTCTACTTTGTGCATCATTCAGCAAAGCTGACAAACCTTCAGCGCAGATCACAAATAGATACAGCGATATGGGGTCCCCTTGCCTAAGCCCCCTGGACGGTGCAAAAAAATCAGAGAGATCGTCATTGACCTTGATCCGGTACCTAACAGTTCTAACGCACTTCATGACGAGAGTCACCCAACTTCTTGCAAACCCTAGCTTGATCATCATGGCTTCAAGGAAATACCACTCAACCCGGTCATAGGCTTTGCTCATATCCACCTTAACCGCGGCCAGCTCCTCCTTGCCCGCTCTCTTGTTCATCAGAAAGTGTGGAATCTCATACGCCATTAAAATGTTATCTGTGATCAGCCGCCCCGGCACAAAGGCACTCTGATTGCCTGATATTATCTATGGCAGAATGAGTTTTAGTCGATTTGCGAGGACCTTAGAAATGATCTTGTACAACACGTTGCAGAGACTTATTGGTCTAAGATCCTTTATTCTTGAGGGATTTTTGACCTTTGGGATCAACACGACCGTGGTATCATTCCAACCCAACGGAATCTCTCCTCCCCTTAGCACCTTCTTAACCTCCTCGGCAATATTCTTCCCCATTAACTGCCAATACTTTTTGGACACCACGGCCGGCATACCATCCGGGCCAGGGGCCTTTAGGTCCCCGATGTGATCCAATGCAACCTTGATCTCCATGTCATTGAACTCCGCCATAAGACAGTCGTTCATAGCCCTCGTGACCTTGGTTCGCACCGCCCGAAGGAGCTCGTCATAGTTGTGATTGCCATTAGAAGTAAATAGGTCCTGAAAATAAGACTGAGCATAATTAGTTAGACCTCTTCCTTCCTCCACCACAACTTCATCTTCCTTTGTGAGCCGCCTTATCCGGTTGGCTTTCCTCCTCGCCGAGGCATATCGGAAGAAGAACTTCGTGTTTCTATCTCCCTCCTTCAACCACCAAACATGGGTGCGCTGTCTCCATTTGATTTCTATGACATCCTCCAAATGATCCACTAGGCAGCGCAGCCTCACTTCTTCCGCAACCTTCTCCGGGGTGATATCCCTCTTCCTACACTCCTCCAACGCTCGTTTCGCTTCTTTCAACTTCTTCTCCGTGTCTCCTACTACCTCCCTACTCCATCTCGACAGTTCAGCTGCCACCCCCTTCAAAGCTACATCTATATCCACCTCTCCTCCCTCACACACCCGTCTCCAGGCTTCCTCAATCACCAAGTGTAACACCCCGGATATAACTTTTCCAATTTGTACTCCAACTCTTGCCGTTTCCGGCGTTAAGTTATATTTATTTCCTCGGGTTTGGGTTTTGTCTCCGTGTGTTGTTTTCGTTTGTCATGCATCTCATGTCATGTCATCATGTGCATTGCATTTGCATACGTGTTCATCTCATGCATTCGAGCATTTTCCCCGTTGTCCGTTTTGCATTCCGACGCTTCGTTCTCCTTCGGTGGTCATTTCTAGCTTTCTTTCGTGTGTGGGGATTAAACATTTCCGTATTGGACCGATACTTGCCAAGCGGCCTTGGTTTACTACCGGTAGACCGCCTGTCAAGTTTCGTATCATTTGGACTTCGTTTGATACTCCAACGGTTAACCGAGGGACCGAAAAGGCCTCGTGTGTGTTGCAGCCCAACACCCTCCATTTTGGCCCAAAACCCACCAAACTCTACTCCATCATCTAGATCGTTCGATCACGATCGTGTGGCCGAAAACCGCACCTCATTTGGACTCTCCTAGCTCCTCCAATGCCTATAAATAGACCCCCTCGAAATTCGGATCTCTCTCCCTCTCCGAAACCCTAAAACCACCCCGCCACCGACGGACGTGTCCGGAGCGGACCGGACAATGTCCGCCCGCCGCCACCCGACCTACCGCGCTCCGCCACGTGGCACCCGGCCACCGCCGCTGCCGCGGCTCGCAC
>NC_041384.1:604168000-604207218 GCF_002162155.2 Triticum dicoccoides
AGCGCCCCGGCCACGGCCTCCCTCCGGCGAGCTCCCTCCTTCTGGAGAACTGGCCTCCGGCGACCTCGAGCCGGCGAACTGCTACAGTGCTCGGGCTAGATCTGAGATCTGTTTTTTTTCGGGTTGACTTTTCTCAGAAAACCCTAGCTCATGTTGCATACTTTGACCTGTGATAACTTTGCATCCGTAGATCCGTTTTGGACATATAGCATATCAAAATGGTCGCCTCAGAGAGTACATCATTTCATCCCATTGCATCATTTTCATTAGAGTTCATCTTGATGCCCGAAATGCTGTTAGAAGAGGGCTTCGTGAGTTAATTGTCAGATCTGCTACTTCATCTTAGACTTTTGTCATTTTTGCCATGATTGTTGTGTGCATGATATGCCCATGAGTCCTACATATGTTTTGTTAAGGGTTTTGTCATCTTTCCAGAGGTGCAACCCATGAATTTTTGTGATGTGTGTGGTGACTTGTGCAAGCTTGCAAAGTGAGGCACCCGGTAACTCTGTTTTCAGGGACTTAGTAATTTCACTAAGTCCTGGGATTATTTAGTTCATGATGCCATATGTTCATGCTGTTTCCTAGTGATCCGTGCCTCTTTTGAGGATGATCAGTAAAGGAGTTTTGTTAATATTGTAGTACTCTATCCATCCATGTCTTTGTTTGCAATTATGGAGCACCCTAGCTTGAGTCAATCGAGCTCTACTTTTGCTTCGTTGTGAATCTGGGCAGATTGTCAACTCGTTTGCAATTTTGCCGGTGATGTCGTAGTTGATCCGTGCATGCTATGCCATTGTTCTTGCCATGTCTAGCTTTCTTTTTGTGCCTTCTTAATGGATGTATGCTTGCCTTGCCATGACTTGCAACGTAGTGAGTGCGTCGAGCTCGTAAACATGCCTTCGTGAGTTATATTTCAGCATGTGTCAGTTTTCACTAAGTCTGAAAACTGATTATGTTTTTGCTATGTTCGTGTGCTTGTTAGTATATTTTGTGATCCCTTTTGGTCCAAGGTCACTAAGGGACTTTTGTTAAGCTTGTTGAGTAGCTCCATGCCATGTTCTTCTTTGTCACAATCAGGTCCTGTAGCATATTGTTTTGTTGCTCCGAAGAGGGCTATATGATCTGAAATTTCAGACAAGTGTTAATTTCACTAAGTCTGAGATCTGTTTACCATTTGCGTTTTTGCCATGCTTGTTTGAACCTCCTAATGGATGAATTGGCCGTAGCTCAGTGCTAGACTTTTGTTAAGCATCTTGAATGCTTCCCTGCCATGTATTTTGATGCCATGTTTGAGTGCTGTAGCATGTTCGTTACGTTGCATTTAGAGGCCTACTTGTTGTAAATTGCAGACTGGTGCCAATTTTGAATCGCTTGCCATTTCCAAATCGTAACTCCGATTCCGGTGTTCTTTATATCGTTTTCAAGCAATTTCATCTCATCTTTCCAGTGGCACACTTGGTTTTCCAAGTTGAGGCCAGGTTCATGCATTTCCTGTCATATCTTGCATTTTGCATACCGCATCGCATCCCGCATAGCATACCATCTTTGCATCTTATTGTTTGAGCTTGCACGTGGTTGATTGTATCATTGTTGCTTGTTTGTCTTGTTTGGGTAGAGCCGGGAGACGAGTTCGCCAACGAGGAGCCCGTTGAGTTTGCTTTTGAGGATCCAGTCAACTCTGACAGCTTTGCAGGCAAGATGATCATACCCTCGAAATCACTACTATCTTTGCTCTGCTAGTTTGCTCGCTCTTTTGCTATGCCAATGCTATGATGCCTACCATTTGCTTGTCAGCCTCCCAATTGCCATGTCAAACATCTAACCCACCATGTCCTAGCAAACCGTTGATTGGCTATGTTACCGCTTTGCTCAGCCCCTCTTATAGCATTGCTAGTTGCAGGTGAAGATTGGAGGCCGTTCCTTGTTGGAACATTTATTTACTTGTTGGGATATCATTATATTGCCATATTATCTTAATGCATCTATATACTTGGTAAAGGGTGGAAGGCTCGGCCTCTCGCCTAGTGTTTTGTTCCACTCTTGCCGCCCTAGTTTCCGTCATATCGGTATTATGTTTCCGGATTTTTGCGTTCCTCACGCGGTTGGGTTATAATGGGAACCCCTTGATAGTTCGCCTTGATTAAAGCTTTTCCAACAATGCCCAACCTTGGTTTTACCATTTGCCACCTAGCCTCTTTTTCCCTTGGGTTTCCGGAGCCCGAGGGTCATCTTATTTAAACCCCCCCGGGCCAGTGCTCCTCTGAGTGTTGGTCCGAACTGAGCTGCCTGCGGGGCCACCTCGAGGAAACTTGAGGGTTGGTTTTACTCGTAGCTAGTCTCATCTGAGTGTGCCCTGAGAAAGAGATATGTGCAGCTCCTATCGGGATTTGTCGGCACATTCAGGCGGTGTTGCTGGTCTTGTTTTAACCTGTCGAAATGTCTTGTTGTATCGGGATACCGAGTCTGATCGGAATGTCTCGGGTGGAGGTCTATTCCTTCGTTGACCGTGAGAGCTTGTCATGGGCTAAGTTGGGACTCCCCGGCAGGGATTGAACTTTCGAAAGCCGTGCCCGCGGTTATGGGCAGATGGGAATTTGTTAATGTCCGGTTGTAGATAACTTGAACCTTAATTTAATTAAAATGAATCAACCGAGTGTGTTACCGTGATGGCCCCTTCTCGGCGGAGTCCGGGAAGTGGACACGGTGTTGGAGTAATGTTTGCCGCAGGATTGCCCTCTTTAGTTATGCGTTTGCGCTTTGCCTTCTCTTCTCTCTCTCATTTGCGAATAAGTTAGCCACCATATATGCTAGTCACTTGCTGCAGCTCCACATATATTTGCCTTACCCCTTCCTATAAGCTTAAATAGTCTTGATCGCGAGGGTGCGAGATTGCTGAGTCCCTATGGCTCACAGTATACTATTACACCAGATGCAGGTCCAGGTGATTCCGCTCCAGGTGACGCGTACGAGCTCAAGTGGGAGTTCGACGAGGACTCTCAACGTTACTATGTGTCTCTTCCTGATGATCAGTAGTGGTGCCCAGTTGGGGGTGATCGGGACCGTGTCGCATGTTGGTTTTTCTTCTATTTTGGCGCCGTAGTCGGGCCATGAGTGTTTGGATGATGTATGTTATTTATGTATTTTGATTGACGTGGCGAGTGTAAGCCAACTATGTACCTCCCCTTTTATTATTTATATTACATGGGATGCTGTGATGATTGCCTAACTTGCGACATTGCTTTCAATGCGGTTATGTCTCTAAGTCGTGCCTCAACACGTGGGAGCTATAGCCGCATCGAGGGCGTTTCACCAAGTCACATCCCTCCTCCCGCAACCATCGAGCTTCAAAATGGAACTCTCCGCTCCCCCCTCCTATTAGGTCCCATGTCCACCATGTCCACCACTATGGGCCTGTGATCAGAGTGCCTGGGCAGCTCATTTCGCACACGGAATTCCGAAGACGTCGAGCACCAGTCCACATTAGCAGCCGCCCGCATATGTAACCCTCTGCATTAGTGCAGTTGTTCCACCATGTGAAAGTATCACATTCATAGCCCAAATCACTCATCTTACACCCTTCTAGCGCCTCCCTGAAAGAGTGCATGCATCCCTCCGCCCGATCTACTCCACCCCTCTTCTCCTCATTGCTTAGAATCTCGTTAAAGTCTCCCATACACAACCAGGGTCGCCCATCTTGGTGTTGTTGTTGAAGAAGGTGCATTGTTCTCCATGTTTCCTTCTTCCTACTAGCCTGCGACTCCCCATAAACCCCGGTAAATCTCCATACCACCCCATCCTCCTCCATGATATCGACATCAAGGTGTCTCCTTCCCATAGACCGCAACGAGAGATTTATGCCCCACTTTCACAGAATAGCTAGTCCTCTACTCCTTCCTTCTGGATTTCTCACACACATATTCACCGGCCCCAACTTCCACCGATACTTCTCCATCTCCTTCTCGAAAAGCTTCGTTTCGCACAAAAACACTACATCGAGATCCTCCGCCCTCTTGAGATCCAAGAGGCCTCGAACTGCCGGGCCGTTCCCGAGTCCCCGGCAGTTCCAGCTTACTACTCTCATTGCTCCCGGTGGGGCTGCTCCTGCAGCCCGGCCGATATTGCTTTTGTACCATCAACCACCTCCTGGCATCCGCCCTCCACCCATCCTCCCCCTCTTCATGGCCTCCTCATTCTCTTCCATCTCACCACCTCTCTTCTGCCCACTGACCTTAGGAAAAGGCCCCTTGTTTTCCCCACCTCCCTTCTCCTCCCGTCGTACTTTCTTGTAGGTTTTAGGGACATATCCGTCCTTCTTCTCCTTTCCTTCCTGCTTTGCACGATCCACCTCAGTCTTCTTCCCCTTGTCCAGGCTTGCTTTCTCCTTCCCCAGGCTATCCACAGGGTTTGCAATAGTTGTATCTGCACCCGCCCCACCAATGGCTTTATCACATGCAACATTTACATTTGTTACTATCCCTTCCTCCCCCCGAGCACCGCTTCCTTCCACTTCGCTACCCACTGCCTCGAATTCCAACCTCTTCTTCTGCCCCGATCCTCCTGGAACAATGGCCTTTTTGCTTGGACTGGTCACTTCCTCACCATCCTCCGTCCTCCCTCCGGTCGACCTGGAGTCCGGTTTACGCCATGTGAGGCTATTGCTCCTTGATCTTCCCCATTGTCCTGCCACTTCCAAAACTCCTTCCCCCTCCTGAACCACTCCCACTACCGCTGCCTTGTAAGCTGCTCCTCCAAGGTCTCCCTTCATCCCCTCTACGCCTCCCCATATCTGCTCGCATCCATTTCCCGTACTGAGCCTTCTCCCCTTCTTCAGTCTCACCAAGCAGGCCTTATCGACATGCCCCAGCATCCCACACACATAGCAAAAGTCCGGAAGGAACTCATATTCAAATCTACAGAACGGCCTTTCTTCATTCTTCTTCCTCTCTTCTTCCTCCATCCTCTCCTCATCGCTCTCCACCTCCTCATCCACGTAAAAGCCTCGCATAATTGGTCTAGTGATTGGCATGCGGACTTTGATACGTAAGTACCTCCCCATTTCCGAACCATCCGCCCCCGTGCCCATCTCCACATTTGCCCACCAAATTGCCAATGTCCTCTGCCGTGTCCTCCTCCATCTTCCCCAGAGGCAAGCCAAACACCCGGATCCAGATCGGAATATCATCAAACACATACTGCTCAATTCTCTTGCTTGGCACGAAATCCACCATGACAACCAAGTCGTTATCGAACATCCACGGGCCCTCCTCCAATGCCTTCCGTTTCCCCGCTTCCTGCTTGAAGGTGAAGAGAAAAATGGTCTCCCCTAACTCCTTGCAATCCACCCCCTTCAATGGGCACCAGCAGCGTCCCAGCGAGAAACTTATCGCCTCCGGGTGCGCCGGCCGGTCCGACAGAACCTTCCCAATCGCCTGAATCTCCCCTTGCCTCTCCTTCGCCCCCGTCTTCCACCTGATCTTCACTCCCTTCTTCTCCTCCTTCGACAGCTTCATTTGCTCCATCAACCCAGCCACTTTCTCCATCCCTCCTGGTTTCCACTACGCCCCCCCTCCCCCTAGAACGAACCCTAGGATTGTGTTTTACGGTCACGTGCCCTAGGGCGCACGCGAGAGGTTTTATGGTGGGGGACGGGCTCGCAAGCACCACCCGGAGACATGGCGCGATTGCTCTGATCTCCTGGCGGAACGACGGCGAGATCTGAGTCGGCTAGACGGCGGCTAGCGAGGACCGGGGAGGGAGATCAATCGCCTCCGCAATCGCCGGACCTAAACCTAACCGTCACCTAACGTGGGACGGATGACAAATTTCATGCAAAGTTGACCATACATATTCTCGTGATTTTCGTTCTAGCGAAACAAAAAAGAACTATAGGGGGGAAATCCCAAGAATCCAAACTTTCTGAAAACTGAAGTTCTTCAGACTGAAATAGCCCCGTAGCATGTCTTAGAGACATAGTAGTAAGTAAAAGTCTTAATTTTTTGTATGTACATAACGCCTCCTAGCATATGGTGCATGACTCATGCGTGGTGGATGAGAACTCCATAGAGTCACCAACCAATCCATGCCTTTTTCATCAACAAACATCACGAGTGGTGAGCGCCAGGTGGTTAGAACCGGATCTTGGACTCGACCGGACTACTAACAAGTAACAACTCACTGAGGACTCGGCATTCAGCAACGAGCATGATATGCACACCGGCACGATTCATTCACCAGACGTGCATGCCCGTTGAATTTGATTACAGCTAGTACTTAGACTATTAGGCCCTGGCTAGATCATGCTTTGCATAAGTCTTATGGCCACATGCATGCGTACTGGGACTGCACGATTCTGGCTCAAGCGTAAAAGGTCAATATGGCTCAGGTGTCTCTTCTTTCTGGTTGCTTGGATTTGCAGCTTAAAAAAGGTCCGTGAAAAGTAGGTCGTCCACGTCAAAGTTACCTCCACGTGCCATCGGCGACTTCTACGTGATGCCTCAGTTATCTCATGATTTTCGCCTATCAAGCTTCTTTACTGCGAGCGCTAGGCAGCGTGAAGTAGCTAGATCTTGTGGTTTCGCAGCTTCAAAATTGTCCATCAAAATCAGGCCGTCCAAGTCAAATCAGCTCCACCATCAAATCATCAGCAAATTCAGCAGGACGCGCTGAGTTACCCAATTGTTTTGCGCAGTCAAGTTCCGTCATCTGCAAAAAGTTAGGCCCATGTGATGTTGCAATAATTCTGCGATACCCCTGCGTTCAAGTCAGGTTTCCTTTTATGTGAATTGATTTTCCTATGTACGTACGTACGAACGAATCCTTGCAAGCAGAAGGTGAAAAGGAGGCAGGTACGTACGAACACACGTAGCTAATGACGATTGAGCCAGCGCATACTGATCCACTAGAACACCATCTCAAGGGCATCTTCAACACCAACCCCTAAACCGCACGCATGCGTTCAGGTCACGTGATTCAGATTCTGAATGCCATCCAACACGGGTCTGTATTGATCCGCAGTATGGGCAACGCTTTTCCCGCAAACTGAAACCAAACGAGAAGGCTTTGCGTGAATCCAAACACGAGACACGTCGAACTCTTACATCTATGGTCCACCTGAAAAAAGGGCGCTTTTGTAGCACCCCGCACCGTTTCCACGTCAAAATCCCCCACTCCCTATTCTAGAAAAATCCCCCACTCTCTTCTTCCATCCAGCTGCTCATCACCCAATTCCCGTCATTTTCTCCCACCTTCTTCTTCGCTCCCGCGCGCATACTTTTTTTTGAACACAGTACAGACGCAAGCGCTCATATAAACGCGCATACACTCACCCCTATGAACGCACACACGCACACCCTACCCCTATGAGCACCTCCGAGAGACTGAGCCGGCATATCATCTTGAGATTTTACGAAATCATCGTAGGCGCCTCGTAGTCAACGGGAATGTCTCCTCCCACTAAAAGTGTATCGCCGGAATTCCTAAAATAAATCTAAAATAAATGCGAGCATCAAGATTTAAATCCTAGTGGGTTGGGGATACCATTGTCCGCGCGCATACTGATCCACTACAACACCATCTTAATTCGCACATGCTAGCTAGCCAAGTCAAGAGGAAACATCGAGACAAATGGAGCGTTAAGTTAGCATGGCACGTGTGCATGGGCGTGTGTGAGTGTGAGATGTGACTAGGTGACCTGACCTAGCTAGTGGTGAGGTGGAGATTGGTCACGCATACGTGTGCATGTGCCGGTTTTGCTAAGCTAAGCTACTACTAACTGCTTAGGGCATCTCCAGTCGTTGGCTTTTTCAGGACGCATAAAAATCGCCCTTGGGGGCGAGCCGGCGATACAATCGGCGCTGAGGGCAGTTTTGCGCTCAGTCGTCGCCCCCAGGCGTCGAAATTGGCCCACTTTGCAGCCCAATTTCGGCGAATAAAGGGCTCATATGGGCGAGAATAGGCCCATATTCGGTGTGGTTTCGCCGTGTCTCGGTGTTCAATTATCAACACAATTATTTCTTATCACATATTTCATCACAGAAAAATCAAATACTTCAACAAAATAGTACAACAACAAATAGTTCAATACAAATTATATAGTTCAACAAATAAAAACTCGTATTTCATCACACGGCGTCTCCCTTGAGCCTCCATAGGTGCTCAATTAGATCATTCTGCAGTTGATGATGCACCTGTGGGTCTCGGATCTCCTGACGCATACTGAGATAGGCAGTCCAAGTTGCAGGTAGCTGGTGATCAACTTCGGCTAGAGGACCCTGCATGTAGTATGGTTCAGTGTCAAACACTGGGTCTTCTTGCTCGCTCTCGATGATCATGTTGTGCAAGATGACACAGCAAGTCATAATCTCCCACATTTGATCTTTGGACCAGGTCTGAGCGGGGTACCGAACAACAACAAATCGAGATTGGAGCACACCAAATGCCCGCTCGACATCCTTCCTGCAAGCCTCCTGAAGCTTCGCAAACCAGGCGTTCTTGCCTCCTGCCACAGGGTTTGAGATCGTCTTCACAAATGTCGACCATCTCGGATAGATGCCGTCAGCTAGATAGTACCCCTTGTTGTATTGGTGCCCATTGATCTCGAAGTTCATCGGAGGAGAATGGCCCTCAACGAGCTTGGCAAAAATAGGAGAGCACTGCAGCACGTTGATGTCATTGAGAGTTTCTGGCATACCAAAGAAGGAGTGCCAAATCCAGAGGTCCTGTGTGGCTACTGCCTCAAGCACCACACTGCAACCGCCTTTGGCGCCTTTGTACATCCACTGCCAACCAAATGGGCAATTCTTCCATTTCCAATGCATGCAGTCGATGCTTCCAAGCATCCCAGAAAATCCTCTTGCTGCATTCTGGGCTAGGATCCGAGCAGTGTCTTCCGCATTGGGTGTTCTCAAGTATTGTGGCCCAAACACTGCCACCACTGCCCGACAGAACTTGTAGAAACACTCTATGCTGGTGGACTCGGCCATGCGCCCATAGTCGTCGAGTGAATCACTGGGAGCTCCATATGCAAGCATCCTCATCGCTGTCGTGCACTTCTGGATGGAGGTGAATCCAAGAGCGCCAGTGCAATCCATCTTGCACTTGAAGTAGTTGTCGAACTCCCGGATGGAATTCACAATCCTGAGGAAGAGCTTTCGGCTCATCCGATAACGGCGTCGAAATGTTCTCTCGCCATGAAGTGGAGCATCGGCGAAGTAGTCGGAGTAGAGCATGCAGTAGCCTTGGAGACGATGCCGGTTCCTTGCTTTCATCCGCCCCGGCGCCGAGCCACCTCGCCGCGGCTTTTCATTACTCGCCGGCAGCTAGGCGAGGGCGGCGAGCACCATGAGATGCTCTTCTTCCTAGACGTCGGCCGCGGCTTCCTCCTCCAGCAGCGTGGCGAGCTCTTCCTCCTCATCCGAGTCCATCATCGAGGCAGGCAAAACGCCGAACACCTTGCGCTCGGTGGGCGTGTACCCGCCGTTAAACCGCGCCCTCGCGGCCGGAAACGCCCAGCTGCTGTGGGAGGGGCTACGCGGCAAAGCGCTGCTATTTTCCGGCGGGGAATGGCTATCTAGCGGAGTAGGGCGGCGGCCGTCGCCGGGATATAGTTAGCGGTGGCCGAGGGCACGGGGGGTGCGAGGCAAGTCGGGGGAAGAAAACCTTAACTTTTCCCCTGTCGGTATGGGCTAGGCGTGCTTTTCCCTAGCGCCGGAGCCCCCAACTGCTCCCCAGCGCGCCGGGTTCAGCCTGTGACCGCCGGACGGAAAAAAGGTCCGAACCGGCGATTTTCGGCGTCCTGGGGGCGCGACTGGGCCGTTTTTTCGGCGCCGGCACCGAGAAAGTGGCCTGAGGGGCCCTGTTGGAGGCGCGGCTGGAGATGCCCTTATTACCGAGTCAAATCAAATGAAGGAATGTGTCTATACCCGCCACACGGCAGGTAGCTGCAAATCGGTTATGAAATGAGGGTCTATGTACTGGGAATTACATCAGACGTACTCCCTCCGTTCCGAATTACTCGTTGCAGAAATGAATGTATCTAGATGTATTTTAGTTCTAGACACATCCATTTTTGAGACGAATAATTTGGAACGGAGGAAGTACGTACGTGTTGCATCGTAATCTCTCGTCAGAGCTTAGTTAATGGCAGCAAATGATGCAGCAGAGTAATTAATCTGCACCAAAACGATACCATGCCTGTTGATACCCGATGAAACCCGCTGTGGTTAGCTGTGGAAGCATCTCTAATTATGCTGAAGCAGGCGGCTAAATTTCGTGTGTTGACCCTTTTCTGAAACCTATTTGAGATTTGATCCTAGTTTAAAAATATTTCGAGATCCGACCCTTTTGTTATCGGTAGAGTCCATGACGGTAGGGTCTAACAGCCTACTACCACAGACTTTGGCGGTAGGAAACATCGCTACCGTCAACCGGGCTGGCGGTAGCCTGCACAACCCTTCTGCCAATGGGCTTGACGGTAGGCACGAGCACGCACTGTGGTCAATACTTAGGAGGTTTTTGGCAGTAGGGCATGCAACCCTACCGCCAGGGACCTTGGCGGTAGGCTGTTATATACCCTATCGGCAAGGTCCCTGACGGTAGCAAAAGGGTTAGATTTCGAAAAAAATTCAAATTAGGGTGAAATCTCGAATAGATTTTAGAAAAGGATGAAAACACGAAATTTAGCCCAAGCAGGCGAACGATACTGCTCTGAACCTATTTTTGATGGTGGCTGCCTGCGATTAATTTCCTCTTGGCATCTCATTTCAAGGAAATAATCTGACGCGATTAATCAAATTGCTGGAACCTTTGAGTCTGTACTTGACAGGTCAAGTGGTAGAATAGTGGCACATTTTTTCGCCGTAGAAAATAGGACAAACAGGAAACAGGTATACATTTCTCGTCTAACTTTCGCTGCACGCACAAACTGCCTGGAATAGCATGTAACGTATGCGCATATATAGATCTCCGACTGAGACGTCCACAGGTCGATCGGAGCTTAGCAATCTGCATGACTGTATCTGCCGGTAGACTAATCTAGAGTGTTTCAATCTTTCAGAAGTCAGAAGATTAGGGTGTTTTACCAGTCTAGAGTGAAAGCTATTGGCTATGTCCTGTCTGGGTTTAAACAAGCAAGATCAAGATCCGGGAGATCAACGTCAGAAGATCCGATGCCAATTGCTGTTTAGGTGACAGATCGAGTGACGTGTACTGACTAGTAGTAGAACAGTACTATCGACTAGGCTAACCCATCAGTAAGAAAGTCAGCGCACGAGTTAGACTTGCAGTCAGAGCATATACAAGACATGAAAACTTAAATTTTGGGGTTTGATTTTTCAAAAAGAAACCCTGGCTCTAACAACATACCTACCTGTGCATGGAGGATAACTACTCCATCAAATATATTTCTTCTTTGCACGAAAGGCGTTTGAGATGACCGAACAACATAGTCAGCAACCTCAATGAGCCTATTGCTAGAAACTTTGGTGAAAATTTTGAAGATAACATTGAGGAGGCAAATTGTTTTGTATTGTTGGATCTGCTCAACCTCCCTAATTTTAAGCAAAAAAACTACCTCGCCAAAATTTAGCTTGAATAGGTTATGTTGGGCGGCGTGAAATAAATTGAATAAATCCACAAGGCCAGTCTTGATGACATCCCATAAATTCTGATAGAAGTTTGTGGCTGTGGGGCCTCAGGGCTTGTAGATTTGTAATATCTGACTAAATATCGTTTAAGCTCAGTTTGTCCTTCAGTATGTCCATCATCCTATTGGTGGTTAAATATACACATTTTTCTCTGCCGTCCATTTACGACCATGTGCAAATATCGGGCATTATTGTCCCTCAATAGTTAACTGGTCTTTGGATTTTTGGTACCATTTGATTCCCTCTTCTAGCATAAGATGTACAATCTGCTCGTTGGATTAATTTTATGTATCAGTCACCTGTTGAGGTAAAGTCTGTGTGATTTTATTGAGATCATCGATAATGGTGGAAAGGTGTTGCTTCTCATTTTTGCATATACCAATGGTGTGTTTCGCCCATCCAGATGGAATTGCATTGTACCGGCAGTGGGCTTCTCCTATAAATTCTGGATTGAGTCTTCAAAACCGTCCCATTGTAATTATCTCAATTCAAATTTGAATAGGCGACGAGCAGTAATAGGCCAACAGAATTAGAATTAAGAATGATGGACGCATAGTCCAATTGTGTGAGGAAATTTTGTTCTTGTTTGTTAAAGTGGCATATTACAATTAGTGTGCAACGGGCCATTGCACTTTCATTAAACCATCAATCAACAAATTGAAATGGAGATATCAGAATCTTCCAATCTGCCACAAGGATCTAATTGCAAGTATCTTGGCCTTTTTCCCATCTTATCCCAACATTCCTTCCCGCTCGATGCGTGGGCCTTGGCCTCGGCCTCGGCTTGGTGCCCGCGCATGTGCCCGCCCAGCGCCTTATGTACACCCTGCCCGGTAGCGGCGACGAGCGCCGCCGCGCTCCTGCACTTGGCGCAGTTCTCCGAAGGCGTCAGGTTCAGGTCCAGGCAGATCCCGCCGTCGTCGCACGAGGCCACCACCATCTCGGTCGTCGCCGCTGCCTTGATGCTCGTGGCGCTGGCCCCGGCCACAGCTTCGGCTTCGACGCGGTGCCGGCGCATGTGCCCGCCCAGCGCCTGGCCGACGGCGAACTCGAGCCCGCAGACGGGACACTCGTGCACCCTTGGCCTGGGCGGCTGCGGCGGCGCCTGGGGCGCCCGGCGGCCGAGGCAGAGCGCTGCGTCGTCGCCGACGCCGACGAGTGCGTGCTGCGGGGGTGGGTGCTGGAGCCTGTGGCGCTTGTGGCTGGCGCGGTGTCCTCCGAGCGCCTGGAACGTGGGGAACTGCCGGTTGCACGTCTTGCACTCGAACATGCGGCCGCCGCCCATCGCCTGCGGCGCCCCGGCGACGCCGCGCTGGTGGTGCTGCTGCTGCGCGAGGAGCATGAGCAGGCGGGCCGTGTCGAAGCTGCCCAGCTCCACGTCCCACACGCCCCTGCCTCTCTTGCTCATGGCTGATGTCTCTCGAGTCTGGACTCGATCGCTGGCAGGCTAGTCCCCCGATCAAAAGTCGCGGCGAGCTACTCGATCGTGTAAAATCAGTTTCGGCTAATCGGCTGATTACTGCACTGTGTAATGCATATGTGGCTCTGGGTTGTCTTGTCTGGCCGATGTCTCTGTATATATATAGTGCCTACTTGGGGTTTGGTGCACGTAGGAAATGGGGCACGCACGCACAACCACTAGTTCCTACCAAGTCTTTGTTGGAGTACGTACGGCTGGCTTCTAGACGTGGACGTGTGTGCATGTACTTTTCTGGCTGTTTGACCGGTCCCGCGCGGTGTGAGAGTCTACGATACGTACACGTAGTGCCGATCTACGTTCAATCTCGTCATGTGAGTCTAGCTCGTAGCTGGTCTAGTCAACATGTGTGTGTTCGAGCGAGCTGACTCTTCTAGAGCAGCCGGCCGGCCGGCTGGCAGCCGCGCGCCGCGGCGGAGCGTCTGCGCGGGCGGCGACCTGCCTTTGGTTCATTCGCCGTGCGTGCGTGTTCTACTTCCGCGCGGGCGGCGATCTCGACCCAGCCTGCTGCACGGGCTTCAGTGTTTCACACTCCCCGGCCGGTTGGTGTACAACGAAGACATGTTGGGTTGGTTTTGTCGCTGCCGTCGAGTGTTTGAGATCGACACGACTCAATTCAATTCAAACATCCTCTAGGACGAGCGAAGTCACGTCCCTGATAAAATTTGGTATATCTAGCTTATTAGCTATCTGCGGGCATCTGATGGGCGTACATGTATGCACTCAACATGCAAGCTGCTCGATCGTTAAACTGTTAGTATTTGTGGCTGCGGACATCTACTGTTAGGTTTGGCCGGCAATGTTCATGCTTTAGCTAACCCGCCGGTAGACCCGCGTTCTTAGCCGTGCGTGCCACTTGTGAGGAATCATTTTTTTCTCCAATCAAACTTGTCAAGAATCATATTCAAACAAACATAATTAAAGATCTTTGTGGTTTAGAATTTAAAGCCAGCTGGTTGACTAATCCGGCCGGCCAATTAAGGAGAAAAGAGAAGCGGAGAAAGAGGGACGAAGCTTGGCTGGGCTGCAAGGGATTGTTGGTGACATTGGATAACTGATGATGCCCAGCATATATCCTTTGTTAGGTAGGTGCAGTCCAGTCTTGGCGGCAAAATGATTTGACCCAGTAATCCGAATAAAAATGAGTCGATCGTACGTCGTGCGATCATAGCTCATCGGTGCGTTGCATGTATTTTTTGCCTGGCTCACTAGCTGGGTCCCATCTCATGCCTCTCTGCACATAAATTAGATACTCCCATGATCAAGTATTGTACGTTTGAATAATTTGAGTGCAACCAATGCACATGTTCTAATTGTTTCTAGGTCCAAGATTAAAAATATAAAACTTATGAGTATTTAACAAAAAACTACCACAATTCATGGAATCGTGTCTAAAAACTACCATTTTATAAATTTGTGCGGAAAACTACCACTTTTGTTCTAATCTTTGCCTAAAAACTATCAAGTCAGAAAAGTGGCCGATTCAACTCGTTTAAGCGCGATTATAACATGCTGGGCCCACCCGTCGGAGCTGAAAAAGTCAACCCCGTTACTTTGACCGTTAACATATGAGGCCCACACGTCAGTTCTTCCTTCTTCCTCTAAAATTCCCTATCTTCTTCTAAAATTCCCCATGAAGATCTCCGGTGGCTTTCAATGGAAGACGAATTGAGCTAATAGCCAGACTCCAATCGACTTGCTAGCTAGCTCCAGTTTCCTTGATGTAAAATCGTGGCTGAACATGCAGATGTGTTGACCACGGACCCATCCGCCGGCACGACCCAGGACAGCTCGGCCGGAGGCGCGAATGCCAGCTTCGAGCGCGGCGGCAGCCATGGCCAAGTCGCGGAGGCCAACGCGCAGCCATGGCCAGCTCGCCTGGAATGGAAGCTCGCGCGGCGGCAGCCATGGCCAGGTCGCGGAGGCCAGCACGCAGCCATGGCCAACTCGCCCGGAATGGAAGCTCGCGCGGAGACTAGCTTCGAGCGCGGCGGTCGCCGGCGAGCTCGCCCGGCGACGCGGAGTCCAGCTAGCGCGGCGGCTAGCTTGCTCGGCGGTGGGCGGCAGCTCGCCCACAGCCGGCCCGGCGACACTACACATACAAAGTGTTTGTAGAAATGTCCCAGTGAACACGCTTAAACGAGTCGAATCGGCCACTTTTCTGACTTGGTAGTTTTTAGGCAAAGATTAAAACAAAAGTGGTAGCTTTTCGCACAAATTTATAAAGTGGTAGTTTATAGGCACGGTTTCGTGAATTGTAATAGTTTTTTGTTAAATACTCTAAAAGTTATAGTAGTGTGTTCATACATAAGAAAAGGTGCCATCGAAACCCTTCCACGTGCCAAATGTTTGAAAGGCAGTGACCATTCTCAAGTGTAAGTTTTTTCATGGCTCGTGATACATGGCTGAATCCTCATTGCAAATAGTACGACAATCGATGAATGAACCCATAGCTCAACCTATCGATTGTGCATTTAGGCAATGACACATTCACACCTATGCAAGGATCGCCCTTCCTCGAAGCAGGTACGGAAGGTGGTCAATGTTGGAATTAGCCTTCCCTGATCAAGGCAATCTAGTAACATACGGTGGGATGACTTTCTTGTCGCTTTAGACCAGAAAGCGAGTGTGCGTAGCAGCAATCTCTCTATGGACCATGAAACATTTAGAAGAAAAGGGAATGATCATAGTTACTTGCCAAAGAATGACTTACTAGGAGGTGTGACATTTAGCTTTGGCGGACATCTGCATGCATATTCTTATAGTTTTTTACCTGCGTGAGTAGTTTGCAGTCGGCTTGGGGTTTCAGCTCCGGTGAAGAAGGGGCTATAATGACGGCGTGCTTTCGGCACGCCCTGTGCTTCTGATCGTTGTTGGGTTGTCCATGGACCTGATTATGAGTAGATTGAAAGTTTCTCTAAAAAAAAGGGTCACCCTTCTGACTAAATTCCATGAACCTATGAATGTAAAGCTTATTTGGTTTGCTCGATTTCAAGAACACATGCGATAAGAAAACATATAAGCTGGACGTCATGAGATGTTATATCCTACCAGAGTTGAAAAAACAAATACTCCCTCCGATCCATATTACTTGCTGCTAGTTTAGTATAAAGTGTACTAAACCAGTGACATGTAATATGGATAGAAGAGAATACATAATTGTATAAGTCGATTGTTTGGTTGCGTCAGAGAAGAAACACTTTTTTGTAAGACATGAGGGTTTTTCTAAAGGATTACATCATAATTGTGAGTGAAACAAAAAAAATCTATAAAGTTAGACTTTATGGAAAATTTCCTTCCAAATTGCATGCAAAGTACGCCATAAATATTCCCATGATTTCCAAGATTTTTTTTTCAAAATCAACGAAACAACTTTAGATCGAAGAGGCCCATGATATGTCTTAGAGATAAAAATAACGTTAAGGGGAGGGGCCACGCACCAATGTACGTTCCTGGTTCCCCTCACCCCAACTAACGCGTCCTGATAGGGGGCACCCCTAATCAACAAGTGGTTTTGGTCTCTGTCGCCAGCGCACATATATTAGATGGGGGAGCAACCCCCCGCAAAAAAAAAAGCAGCCGACACCTACATCAGACTAGTTCACGTACGGTTTACTCTTGCTCCCCACACTCCTAAAACCCTAATCGATCTGGGAAAGCACTGCACAACGGGAAGATATCCAAGCTCTGCCCCTGTTTCGGGGCAGTGCCAGTGGCACCCGGAGGAATGTTGCTAGCTCGCTGCTACCGTCTACCCCGAGCCTTCATCACGCCTGCATCAAGCAGGCATGGGACTTCGCATCGATTACACCAATGGCTGCTTCCATCGGTGTTAAGATCATGGTCTACCTCTCTGATTTAAGTAATTAAGTGATGTAATGACTATGCTTAAGATCCATTCACATCAATCCTAGTGGATTTTTTTTGGGGGGGAAATGAGGTTAAACCCCCGGCCTATCCTAGTGGATTATTAAATCCTAACAATATAACGACGACTCCTGGCATATGATGCATGAATCATGCATGGTGGATGAGTACTGTACTCCATAGCGTCACCAACCAATCCTCAACAGAAACATCACGAGTGGTGTGTGGCAGCTGGTTAGAAGTTAGAACCGGGTCTTTGACTCAATCGGACTAACAACAAGCTGACGACTCAGCATTCAGCAACGAACATGATAAAACCGGCACGATTCACCAGACGTGCTCATTGAATTTTATTACATCAAGGAACACAACAGTACTTCATCTGTTTCTAAATATAAGTCATTTCAAATATTTCAATACAAACTACATATGAATGTATATAGACATATTTTTGAGAGTAGATTCATTCATTTTGCTTCATATGTAGTTCATATTTGAAATCTTTAAAATGTTTTATATTTAGAAACGGAGGGAGTAGATGATTACGCGCCGGCTAGATCATGCTTCGCACTAGTCCCATGGCCACAGACGTGACTACTCGGACTGCACGATTCTGGCTGGAGCGCAAAAGTCAACCTGACTTGTTTGAACATGCGACTTTTGGGATTTGTTAGTGGCTCAGGTGTCCGCGTTTTTCCTTATCTTGCTTGGATTTGCAGCTTAAAAGGTCTGCGAAAATTAGATCGTCCATGTCAAGTTACCCTCCACTTACCATCAGCTAATTCAGAATCATGCATGCGAGCCCAGTATTTTCAGAACTCAAGTTTCTTTATCTGTAAAAATATTAGTCTCAAAGCAATGTTGAAGGTTTGAAGATAAGAGGTTCCACGTAGCTCGACCTACAGAGGTACTTTACCAAAATATTAAGCCCATGCGAGCTAGCTACCTTGTCTAGGATGGAAATTCTGCAGCTTTCAAAAATGTCTATCAAAATTAGGCCGTCCAAGTCAAGCTACCTGCACCCACCGGACGACATCGGCAAATTCAGCATGACGCATCAGTTGTCCCATAATTTGCAGCAATCAAGTTGATTTCTTCATCTGCAAAATATTAGGCCCACGCGAGTCAAGCATGGTTGCAATAATTCCGCGCCACACCTCCGTTCAACTCAGGTTTCCTTTTGTATGAACCGATTTCCCTTTCAACATGTGCGTACGAACAAATCCTTTTGGAAGCAGAAGGCGAAGAGGAGGTAGGTACGTACGAACACACGTTGCTAATAGCGACTGGTCCCGAATGCTGATCCACTAGTAGAACACGATCTCATGCTAGCTAGCTAAGTCAAGAGGAAATAAGGATGCGGATGGAATGTACGCGCCATCGAGACAGCAGGCTAGCCGGTCGAAAGAGAAGGGTTTCATATGGGTCAATGGCTCAACTAGCTAGCTAGGCAGGTTGTCCAAAAAGTGCATCCAAAACATGGAAGGCTATCATTGTAGGGAGAGAGATGCTCAAGAAAGGACTAATTCAACGAGTGGGAGATGGATCAACAACCGAAGTGTGGCATGACCATTGGATAGAGGGCTCCACGTCCATGACTCCAATGGGTGCACTCAAGCCGAACTCTATTCAGCTTGTGGCTGACTTGATTAATCCGGAGACAAATCAATGGGACGTAGAAACCATTTGGAGTCTGTTTTTTTCCCCCGGATGCTGATGCAATTTTGGCCATGCCTAGACCGAGAGCAGCAGGTACAGACATATGGGCATGGGCCTGGGAGAAGTCTGGTATTTTCACAGTTCGGTCAGCCTATCGGCAAACGATGCAAACTAAGCTTCAGCTGACGGCAACGGTAGGCTCATCTTCTGGAGACGAGGGAGTATGGCGTGCTTTGTGGAAGCTGAATGTACTACCTAAAATTCGAGTTTTCTGGTGGCGAGTGCTTAAGGGCTTCCTACCAAATCATGGTGAGCTGCGACGACGACATATCAAGCAGTCGCCAAACTGTCCCATGTGTGGACATGAGAACGAAACTCTGTTTCATTCGCTGATGAAGTGCGACCATGCGGTATGGTTCTGGGAGGCGGCGGAGAGGTTTTTTGATATACGTATCCCAAGGCTACACCCGATGACATGGTCCAGAGAACTGATTGATCATAAGATGTTTGAGCAAGAGGAGGCTGCTATTATGATTACGGTAATGTGGGCGGTGTGGCACTCAAGAAATAGATATACTCATGGAGAACAAGTGTATCAGCCGTCGCAATCCATGATCATCATAGAAGAGATAGTGCGAGCGCTTGAGTTCCCTGTTAGTATGAAGAACCAGCCTGTTTGTCCCCCACGGTGGCAGCCACCGGACGAGGGTTGGGTCAAGATCAATACGGATGGAGCTACACTCTCGGCACGGGTGCGAGGAGGAACGGGCTTTGTTGCCCGTGATCATCATGGTTTCTTTCTTAGAGCAGGAGGCTCAAGGTATGAGGGGATAATTGATCCGTTGACACTTGAACTCCTTGCATATAGAGATGCGCTTTCCTTGGCATATGATATGGGGTTACATAGAGTTGAAGTCGAAACAGATTGCCAGGAGATCATACGGATGTGGGAGTCACCGCAGAAATCGTCATGTTACCATCTCTTAAAAGAGATTGAAGTGTTGAGTACCTTTTTCCGGGGATTTAAGCTACGGTTTGCCAACCGGCATTGTAATACGGTGGCTCATCGGGTAGCTAGACATTCTTTAGAACTTTCTTTTTCTCAACTTATGTATGAGACAATCCCTGGGTGACTGGCTGATTCTTTACAGTCAGACATGCTAACGCCAAATGAATAAAAAGCCAACTTGTGTTTTAGCTTCAAAAAAAAAGGCAGGTTGCCGATCGAGGTTTACCTGCCGCTGTTGTGGAATTCTTGGAGCTCTTTGCCTTTGCCCGAGATTGGTCACACACATATGCACGTGCCGGTTTTGCTAGCTTAAGTTATAAGCTACTGAGTCAAATCATCTGAGGGAAATGCGTCTGTCACATGTCACACAGCAGGTAGCTGCGGTTGGTCATGAAATGAGGATCTATGTGCTGGGAATTACTCTCTCCGTCCTCTTATAATATAAGAGCGTTTTTGACACTAGTGTACATTAGATGTACTCCCTCCGTCTAAACGCTCTTATATTCCTTTACGGATGAAGTATGTGGCATCGCAATCTCAGGTCAGATCATAGTAAAACTTGTAAGTTAATAGCGAAGTGCACGGCATGTATGCAATTCTAAGGCATATATGGTGGTATCTAGTGAGCAAATGATGCAGCAGAGAATAATTAATCTGCGCCCAAATATTACCGCGCCTGTTGATCAGGTCCCGGCCGGCATCGTGGATGGCATGAAACCCGTTGTCGCTAGCTGCAGTTCGCGGGCGATGAGCCTCCCATGATCCTACTATCGATGGCTGCAATTGCAATCAATTTCTTGCTGGTATTTTATTTGAATATGGTGAAGTGAACAGATATATGCATGCGTAAGGACCATGGTGGCCTGGGTATTATTGCCTCGCGCCGCATGAATGTCGCCTCATGTTGCGCTGGGTATGGCGGATCCTGCGACATGAGGACGGCTTATGGCTACAACTCATTAGGGCAAAATACCTTGGGGGTGAGCCTCTCATAGCCTGCGCTAGGTCGGGAGGATTGCAAATTTGACGCTCTATTTAAAGGATTAAGGAGGACATCCATCTAGGAATTTTCTTGGCCATAGGAGATGGGAGTGGGGTCCAATTTTGGTTGGACCCCTAGTTGGGGACCGAGCCGCTGCGTGAGTGTTTTCCGGGCCTGTTTCGATATGCGCAGACCCAACGATTCTTTTTTTCCACCGCATTTCAAGGCGGACAACGAAATATTTGGTTTCGTCGCACCTTTGGACAAGCGGAGACTGACGCTTGGACTAGACTACGGGACACACTGCCTCAGGTACTACCGGACTATCCAAACACTGTATCCAGGCGGTTGGCGCCGACAGCGGAATTGTCGGTGAGCACGACATATCATGCCATATGGCAGCCACCTTTCACTCCCTGTCTGTCCCCGTAGTGGAAAGCCCCACTACCCCTTAAAATTAAAGGGCCAATTCTAGTTCTGCCCCTAACTCGAACCCACTACTCAGTTTTGCCCCTAGTTTTCGGTATGCTCAGTTTTGCCCCTCTGTCGTCAGTGCCACTTATAGAAATGCCCCTCCGCTCCGCTTTCGTCCAGTCAAGGCTGTTTGACCGCTAACTTGCCGTCAGTTTGACATATTTGCCCCTCTTTCTTACATGTGGGCCCTCTCTTACCTCTTCGCTTCACTCTCTCTCTCTCTGCTCTTCTTCAACCTCTCGACGACTCGATTTGGAGAGGGGATAGATCGACCGCAACAGGATTCAGAGGCCGGCGGTGGGTCGATTTGGAGGGCGGCGGCATGTCCACGTCGAGCTCGTCGGTGGCTTGCGAGGTAAGTGTGGCTCGTCGGTGGATCGATCTGGGGGGATTTCTGTCCCAATTAGGGTTCATCAGATTGGGGATTTCCTGCGTTTAGGTCGAAGGTGTTGGGATTGTTCAGTTTCAATCCGAGTTCTACCTCCCCCATCCATCATTCTCTGGGCTGGAGATGAGCACGACGCGGCGGTGCGCAGGGCACGGTCTCATCCCCGCTCGTCGCGTCGCCTGAGGAGGTGCAAGCACGGGAAGAAGATTCTTAGGCTGCCCCTAGATGTAAGGGATTAACTCTCATTCCCACTCTGTCTGTCCTCTCATTTTGCTTTCATTATTTGCCAATTTTTTGTTGTATAATGTAAGATATAATTCTGCAGCTCCCTGATGAATGTGACTGGGTAGTTTGGATTGATCCCCCCCCCCACAGATTGTGTTGCTCGTGCATTCGAGGAACTTCATGCTGGATTGGAGAAAAGCTGGCTAAAGTCCCATCATTTGGAGAGGAGGTTGATGTACTTAACAGAGAAGAACAAGAAACTCAAGCTGAAGATCAAGAAGAGAAATGAACTTATACAAACATGGGGATTTCTCATAGTAATTTGCATTAGCATTTTGGCATCAGTTTTTTCTGAGTGGTTTAAGAATCCATACTAGCTGGATTATGGTCTGTAATGAAATGTAATGTATTGTTGTGTGAGCTATCTTAATTAGAGCACATTGGAAATGAGTTTCATCTGGTGTAATGTGACAAGTTTTAACTGGAAATGAGTTTGCTATTTTGAGTATATTGTGTTCCATTTTGTAGCAATGTAGTAATGTGACAAAACTTGACAGTGCAGTAGTAATGTGACAAAACTTGACAGTGCAGTAGTAATGTGACAAAACTTGACAGTGTAGTAGTAATGTGACAAAAATGACAGTTAGATGGGCACACTAGCAGCTGGACCAAACATAGGACATGATCACATTGAGACATAAGAGAGTTCACAACATTGTGCCACAACAAACTTCAAATCTAGTACATGACCTTACAGTTTTCACACCCACAACAAATTTTCACAGCATTACAAGTACTATCACATCTACTTGTTCTTCTTGCTCCTGGTATTGCAAGCTGGGTTTGAAGAGAGCCTAGAACTCCTCCTGGTGCTCACAGTTTTGCTCACAGCCTTGTTTGGAGTAGAAGAACTGGTAGGATTATTGCTTCCAGTGACAGAACCTATAATCTCCTCTTCTGCAATTTTGAACTTCTTCTTAAGTGGTGACTGCCCCCTCTCAGCTGGTCTTTTATAGTTCTTTCTTGGGCTGCAAAGTCACAAATAAATGGGAGAGGTCAGTTAGCAAACATTGAAGAAGTTAGGAAATAACTTCAAAAATAAACCAAAAAAGTACCTAACTGCACTACTGACTGTTGTTGCATATGCAGAAGTTGCATTTGCATTAGCAGCATCTCCAGCACTTGCATTTGCATCTGCATTTGCATCATCTCCAACACTTGCATTTGCATTTACATCATCAGTAGCAGCATATGCCATAGTTTCATTAGTAGCAGTTGTTGCATCAGTAGCGACATCAGTTGCTTCATCATTTTTAGCCAGAGGTTCATCATCAGCATTATCAGCACCCCAATGTTCTTCCTCTCCAAATGCAGGGTCAATGGACTCTTTGCAGTGGCTGCCTTTGTGCCCATGTTTCCCACATCTTGAACACTTATTCTTTCTTCCTCCAAGTCCTTCTCCCTCTGATTTAGCCCTAATTCTTGTCTTCCTAGGTCTACCAGGTGGTCTATTTTGCAATGGAGCACTCAATTTAAATCCTGGGTCTACAACATCCCATTGTTGCTTGCCCTCCAGAAGTGGCAAATTATCAGCATAAGTAGCCTTGAATTTTGCCACAGAGAAATACTCATGAACATACTGATCAATCTCACTAACTGGACCTCTCATTGAAGTGATAAAGTACAATGCATGTATGCATGGTTGTCCTGTTAGTTGCCACTTTCTACAACTATAAGTATGTGTTTGCAAATTAACAGGATATCTCCACTCTCTTTTTTCCTTGTCAATTGCAGTAATCTCTGCCTCAAATGTGCTTCTTTTCACTATGGACATATCAAGGTCTTTTGATTTTGCATGAAGCATAATCATGATTTTTGGGATTATGATGTGCCCATTGTATGTCCCAGCTGCAATCTGCTGTCTCAAGTCAAACTTTTCCATTATGAACTGCCTAATTTTGTCAAGCAAGTCCACAATGTGTATCCCCTTCCACTTCTTAATTTTGGAATTGAATGACTCAGCTAAATTATTATTGACATAATCAACTTTGCATATTTCATTGAACAAGGCCCTGGCCCATAGTTTGCTATGATGCTCTTCTAGGTACTCTTTCACACCAGGTTTGCTGTATAGCTGTCTAAGATGATAATTGTGTTTTTTCATGCTATATGTCAATGAATAGGGCCACAAATTATCATCAAAAAAATTTCCTCTAATTTTTTTGGAGAAATTAGCTGCCAAATGCCTCATGCATTCCCTGTGCTCAACTCCTATGAATACATCTTCAACAGCAGTTTCTAGTCCTTTGCATGCATCTGTGTGGATGACAAGACCTGGTGGATGTCCTATTAGTTATTTTAAATTCTGGAAAAACCATGTCCAACTATCTGTATTTTCAGACTCAACAACTCCTACTGCTACTGGGAAGATCTAATTGCAAGCATCCACTGCACATGCACTCACAAGTTGGCCTTTATATCTGCCATTCAGTGTTGTGCCATCTACTGCAAGATAGGGCCTACATCCATCTAAAAAACTCTGCCAGCATGCTTTGAAAGAAACAAACACTCTTCCAAAGCACTCTTTTTGTCTAGTTCTTCCAGCTATTTTGTACTCTACAGTGTGCTTGTCAATGTTAACTACACTTCCAGGAGATGCTTTCTCAACTTCTGCCTTGTAAGTGTACAACAATTGAAATGAGTCAGTCCACTTACCATAAATGTTGTCCAGTGCCATCTGCTTTCCATAGAACACTCTCATGTATGGGACTTGCAGGCCATATTTTTTCTTCAGGTTCTTTTTCAACTCTGTAATTCCAACCTCTGAATCCTCTAAAACCCAATGCTTCACTGCATCAGCAACCCATCTGCACTTAGCTGACTTCAATCTTTTCCTTCTGCTTACACTTGGACAAGTATGTGCAGACTGGTTCACTTTGACCTACAATATTGAAAGTTCAATTACATGTCAGACATACTTGCTGCAACAAATAACTGTAAAATATTTGCAATGTAACTACATATACACCTACTGTTTGTACCTGAAACAATGAGCTATTTCTCATTAAGGAGGCATGCATCCTCCATTTACACCTCTTATAAGCACAATGAACAGTCAACCTGGTAGGATCACTCTTGTCTACTACATACTCACTCTGAGTTTTAATTGAAAATGTAGCTAGTGCATTCCTACGGTCTAAAGCACTGGAAAATATAGTTCCTTCTTTTAAAGAAGGATCATCTCTGTTGTACTGCACATCTGGCATTCCATCATCAGAATCCTCACTATATCCCATGTCCTGGTCCTCCTCCAACTCATCTTCACCTGGCTCATCAAACATTCCTTCTGGTGGTGGCATATAATCTTCATCCCCATCATCATCTGTCTTCTTGACCTTCTGTTTTGTAACAAACTGAGGGAAAAGCCTTTCATCCTCATCATCTGTAGGCCAGTCATCAGGAAGTCCCTCCTCAATATTTGGATCAACAGAATCTCTGCTCTGAGTAGGACCTGCATAAATAGGCACTTGCTCTGATGGTGTTCCTGGTACCTGCATAGAGCTCTCTCCTGCATCTGAAGCTCTCTTCTGACTGCTAACACTTGTTTTTCTCCCCCTGGATATTCTTCTCCTACCTCTAGAACTAGTAGATTTTGATTTTCTGCCACTGCTCTCTGTCAGTCCTCTTTTTCTTTGTATGACATTGATTTCCAATTTGACTGGGAAATTAGCATGAATTCTAAACATTTTTTCTAACTCAGCATCACATTGGACTGGGACCCAAACTGAACTATCAATATCCTAGTACCTGAATTCAACTGCATCATGTATTCCCCACGGGTATTTAGCACAGATATGAAATCTAAACTGCACAAACTTCAGTGTGCTCTCCACTACCAAAGGAAATGAAAATCCTGTGTTCCCTGCTTTTGTACCAGCAGGAACTAGAATAGTTGTTTCCATTCTACAATCCAAACATATATAGTCCACCCTACGAATGACAATGAAAAACAGAAAAAAAAATCGAACCAAATGAGCACTACGAACGCAGATGAACACTAGGAATCAAATCGAACTACAATACGTATATCAGGCTTCAGATCTGAAAGTACTGCACTTACCCCTTTGGATTTGTGCTCCCTTCATGGCCGCCGCCGACGCCGCAACCACCGTCGACCTCCATCCACAGCGGTTGGCTCCGAATCACAGCACAGCTCACATAAAGAGTCAGGTCCACCGAATCTCCATCGTGCCCGCCATTGATCTGGAGTTTTCTATGGTGGGGATCGAAGCCACTAGGGTTCCAGTGAGGGGGCGATTTGGGGGAGAGAGCTAGGGTTAGGGTCGAGCGAGAGAAAGAGCAGAGAGAGAGTGAAGCGAAGAGGTAAGAGAGGGCCCACATGTAAGAAAGAGGGGCAAATATGTCAAACTGACGGCAAGTTAGCGGTCAAACAGCCTTGACTGGACGGAAACGGAGCGGAGGGGCATTTCTATAAGTGGCACTGACGGCAGAGGGGCAAAACTGAGCATACCCGAAAACTAGGGGCAAAACTGAGTAGTGGGTTCGAGTTAGGGGCACAGATGTAAATGTCCAAAAATTAAAATATTTGTGTTGCAGTTACTACGAGATCGTGTCTCCTCGGGGACAGAGGTACTTAAGCAGCATGGCCCCGGCGACGGGCTATGTTCCCTCTATGCAGTACCGGAGACTGGGACGCGCATCCTATTCTCCTATACGGCGGAGCGGGTATTATGGGCATTCGTCCATGAGGTGTTAGGCCGGGTCCAACTAGGAGGCCCTCGATCTCGCGGAGTTCCTCCAATATAGGGCTTTGCTACGGTCGAGGCATCGCCACCTTTTTTGGCTTATATTCGTGGCGATGACTTGGACACTTTGGACGACTCGTTATAAGATGGTCATAGAAAAGGTCTTTCCGAGGAAGGCATCTGATTTCTTCTTCAAAATCCTTGTTTTTATGTAGCACCGGCACCCGCTCTCAAGGCAGCGTGATCACGACAGGCTCGGCCTCATGATGGATGCGCTCTTGCCTTTTGCGCGTCGGCTATCCTCCTTGTAGTGCCGCTTAGCGGCTGCCACTAGGTGGCTTTTTTCTATTTCTTTCATGTTTTCTTGGGCTTAAATGTGTTGTGGCTCCAATCGTCGTTCTTGAGATGTTGGTTGGATGTTGGTTATTTGATTCGTTGCTTTATTTATAAAGCAGGACGAAAGCCTATTTCGAGAGGACTTACCATTGGATGCGATTAATCAAAACTCTACAAACTACTCCTTCCGTCCCATAATATAAGACGTTTTTGTAAGTTAACATAGCTTGCAAAAACGTCTTATATTATGAGACGGAGGGAATATAATATAGAGTTTTTTAAATCAAAATTTACAAACTAGCTAGAGACCTTGTGTCTGTACTGTTAGCTCAAATGGTGCAATAGAGAATAGTATATAAACTCTATTCTGATCACGGGATCAAAATAATATTCTGATCACAACCTGACTTGCCCCGCTAATAGTACGTTGAACTTCCCTATGAACTAGGTTGAACTTCCGCCAACATTGCCCAAATGGGGCTTGCGATATACCGTTGGAAAGCTATGGACACCAATATCATGACCCAACTTAAATTTTTGGCAAAATATAAGCGGTTTAAGAGCAGTTTTGAAAACCGTTTTTTCTTCGCACAAAAACGTGAATCGTATTTTCGATCGCATTTCTAAACCGTTTATCGGAATGAGGCATATAATATGGCGTTGGAAAGTTGCTGCAAAACCGCTCCTTCCACATGTTGAAAGTTTTCTCTAATTCCCTATGGTTAAAGAGTAATTTGAAAAAACGTAAAATTTCGTAAACCGAACAGCTGAGTTCGTTTTTTCGATGTCATTTTGAAACGGCTAATCCAATGGAGGCATATGATACGGCATTGGAAAGCTTATGAAAATACACTACTTTTTCATCTTGAAAGTTTTTTTTCTAATTTTGAATGGTTTAAGAGTAATTTAGAAAATGGTCCAAGTCCTACCGAGTTCGTATTTTCGAGCTAATTTTTTAACCGTGCGTCCGAATGTAGCAAATGATACGGCGTTGGAAAGCTTGAACAAATGCGAAACTTTTTGGTATGTATTGTTTCTCCCAATTCTTTACGGTTTTAAGTCAGTTTCGAAAATGGCAAAAAACGTATTTTTGCTGTAATTTCTACAAACTTTATCGGAATGGGGCAAATAATATACCGCTGAAAAGCTACGGAAAATGCGAAACTTTTTCATGTTGATGGTTTTCTCTGATTCCTACCCGTTTTCAAGTAATTTTGAAAACGGCGGGATCATGCGTTCTACCTTTATCGCGAAACAGATTTTTCGAAAATGCACCGCGTGAAGAACATGAACTTCTTAGCGCGTGTACCTGAACTTCACTCTATTTTTCACGTGATTTTTTTTGCTCGTAGGTCTCCATCCACTGCTCGTAACTCTCCATCCACTCATCGGAATTGAGCAAGTGATATAGCGGTGGAAAACTGTTGTAAGCACACAACTTTCTCGTGTTGATCGTTTTTTTATACTCGCGATGATTTTAAAAGTTTTTCATCTCAAATTCATTCACTATAGTAGTCAAACTTCGTGTTGTTTTCATGTTGAACTTTTGTGACGTATTTTCATTTTAAAGTTTCTCATCCATTTTGTCAATGTTACACAAATGATATTCTTTTTGTACAAACCTCTATCACAATATATTTTTTAACTTTCTCCGACCGAGGACTTGAACTTACACAAATGATAATTCTGTTGTTTTGAAGTAAATTAAAGAAATGACGAGATCATGATTTCTGCCTTCATTGCGTGAAGTAGTTGAACTTCTCGGGAATATATGTTTGAACTTCACTCTGTTTCACTTTATTTGTATTTTGTTCTTATATGAAATACACACCATATAGTACGTGAACTTCCGGTTGTTTTCACTTTGAACTTCTCTGTGGTTTGAGAGAATTATTTTAAAACACAGAAAAAAAACTTTTTTTATGTATTTTGGACATCTAAATACACGATGAACCTCTCTCACAAGAATTTTTTGAACTTTTCCTCGCCGAGCATTTGAACTTCTAGCAACCATTTTTCGTTTATGAGTTGTTTTTAAAAGTGCAAAAAATGGCGTTGTGTTTTTTATTTTTTGAACAGGTAAATCCAAGGTTTTAATAAACTCTGAACTTCTTTGTTATTTCAATTTGAACTTCACCTTTTTTTATATTTTGAGTAAAGAATTGTATTGGATTTTTATACGAAAAAAATCAAACATGGAAATACAAGGTGAACCTCTCTCGCAAGAATTTTTCCCCGGGCCGAGCACTTTTATTCTCACCTGAAATGCATTCCTTGCATTACTTGAACTTCTCATTGTTTTTACCTTGAACTTCTGTCACGTATTTTTGTTCAACCTCTCTCACAACAATTTTTAAACTTTCTCGGGCCGAGCACTTGAACTTCTAGCAACAAAACTTTATACTTTGCATTTTCATTCTTTTTAATACAAATGCACACCGTATAGTACGTAAACTTCTGGGAGCTATTAGTCTGAACTTCTGAGATCATGTCTTCTGACTTCATCGTAAAAACAGAGTCTCCGAAAATGCACTTCGTGAAGAGTTTGAACTTCTGGAGCAGTTGTTTTTGAACTTCACTCTGTTTTCACGTGTTATTTTTTACCAGTAACTCTCAAACCACTTACCGAAATTGAGCAAATAATATACCAATGGAAAGCTATTGAAAACATGAAACTTTCCCGTGTTGATCAATTTTTCATACTCGTGATGGTTCAAAAGAATTTTTTTGAATACACAAAAACGTGTTTTAAACGGTATACATGAAATTTTAAACCTTTCATCGAAATGTAG
Organism: Triticum dicoccoides; assembly: GCF_002162155.2. Classification (NCBI taxonomy): domain Eukaryota; kingdom Viridiplantae; phylum Streptophyta; class Magnoliopsida; order Poales; family Poaceae; genus Triticum; species Triticum dicoccoides. The sequence continues at coordinate 604,197,621 of NC_041384.1, forward strand.
CACATAATAAACCGTTGGAAGGCTTATGAATAGCAACAAGTTTTTCATGTAGACAGGTGTTACAAATTCGTTGTCGTCTGAGAGCAGTTTTTAAAATGGCAAAACAACGTTGTCTTTTTTTTGCCTTTTTTTCAACATGTAAACGAACGACAGACGTCTCGCACATGAATTTTGAACTATGCTACGAGGAGCACGTGAACTTCTTGCAACAAACCTTTTAAGGTTTTAGTTTTCTATTCTTATATTCTTTATCTTGTAATGCATTCTGTGTAGTAGTTAAATTTCCCGTTGTTTTCACCTTGAACTTTTGTCACATATTTTTGTTCAACCTCTCTCATAAGAATTTTTGAACTTTTCTCGGGCCGAGCACTTCTAGCAACATCATACTGCTCATTGTTTTCATTTTGAACTTCTGTCACGTATTTTTGTTTGTAATTTCTCACTCGTTCATCGGTGTTACACAAATGATATACCTTTTTAGAAACTTGTTGAAAGACGCGGCTTTTGCTAATACGGTTAAACTTTTGTTTTGAGCAAACGTACACTGATTTTTAACCGTTTATTTTGAAATAGAGCATACAATATATCCTTGGAAAGTTGTTGAATAGGAGAAACTTTTTTTTCACAGAGAGCATTTTATTTTCAAATTTTTAATGGATTGGGAGAATTATTTTAAAACACTAAAACAATATATTTTGTGTTTTAGCATGTAAATACACTGTGAACCTCTCCCACAAGAATTTTTGAACTTTCTTCGACCGAGGACTTGAACTTCTAGCAAGAAAAAAAAATCTGACTTTGCCTTTTTATTCCTTTTTCTCATATGAAACACACATCATGTAGTACGTGAACTTCTCGCTGCTATCACTTTGAAATGCTCTCACCTCTTTTTTTGCCCCGACTCCTAAGGCACTCATCAAAATTGAGCATTTAAATCCTAGGATTTTCATAATCTGTGAACTTTGCCATTTTTTTAATTTGAACTTCTTAGTTTTATTCTTAGAAAAAATGACTTTTACGTAAACATCGTGCAAGCTTTTCTTATATTGAACTTCATACTTTAATTTTGCATATAAACAAGAAGGATTGTTTCTGATATTGTAAATAAACATCAAATTTTACAGTTTTTCATTTTTAAACTTCATGGTTGATTCTTTAATAACAAGGGATATCTAAGTTTTTTAATAACGCTAACATCCTAGTTTTTAATAAACATCAAACCACTTCGTTATTTTGGTATGAACTTCTCTGTTATTTCAATTTAAACCCCTAGGTTTTTAAGAAACGAGGAAAATTCAATTCTTTGTAGATTTTCATCTACTCTATTTTTTAAATTTAACTATGTTAGTTATTTCTAGTAAGGGGGAATCTAAGTGTTGTAGTAAACAATGAATCGCTCAGTATTTAAATTTGACTTCTAGAGTTAAAACTTGAACTTCTAAGTTTTTGAATACCTTTTGAACTTCTTTTGTTGTTTTTTATTTTTGAGTTTTCATAGATATCGAGCTTATTCATTTTTTATTTGAACTTCTTAGCTTTATTGGCTAGTAATGTGAAAACCTTTTTATAAACGTCGAACCGCTCCGTTTTATAAACTAGAACTTCTACTTGTGTCTTGATTTTTAAATGTACCAAGTTTTTAGTTGACCTTCTCAGATTTATTTTTAAAACGAAGGAAAACTATTTTTCTACAAACATTTTAACTACTTTTTTATTTGAACTTCTTGCTCAATTTTCTTTTAACTTCTCCATTTGTATTTTAGATATCATGGACAAAATTTGATCATGTATGTACTAGTTAGCATTCCATTTTTTCGAACTTATCGTTTGTTGTTCTTGAACTTCCTCTTTTTGCGCTTGTGTTATCTTAATTTGAAGCTCCCCTTTTTCTTTTTAACATGGAAATCTAAGCCCTTTTATAAACATTGAACGGCTCTCCTATTTTCGTTCAAACTTCTTGGTTTTTATTCTTTAGTGACGGGGAAAATACGGGTATTTTTGTAAACATCGGACAACTCCGTTGCTTTAAATTGGAGTTCTTGATTTTTATTCTCTAGTAATGGTGAAAATCCGAGTTTTATAACAAACACTTGAACTACTCCATTAATTTAATTTGAACTTCTTTGTTTTTTAGAAATGGGAATGTGCTTTTTGTATAAACTTTTGATCTGCTCTATAGTTTTAATTTGAACTTCTTTGTTATTTTTTAGAAACAAGGCAATACAAGGTTTTTATAATCATTGAACTCTTTTTTATGTTTTTCCAAATTGAATATCATGATTTTGTAGTTTTCAAACAGGAAAAATCCAAATAATTTATTCTTGTTATTTAGACACAAGGAAAATCTGATTCTTTTATTAACATCGAATTGCTCGCCTTTTTACATTTGAACGTCCTTGTTTTTTTAGAAAAAAAATCGTTCTTCTATAAACACAAATTGTTGTCTATAATTTTTGAAGTCCAAGAAGCGGCGTCGCGCGATGCCGGGCATGGGGAAGATGAACAAAGCTGTCAATTGGTTAAGCGGTGTCCGACAGGGTCGCCCCGGAGGACGGCGGCGGAGAACGACTCCGTCGGCCGTGAGCAGGAGGAAATCCCCACATGCAACTTCTCGTGCCTCGCACAAACTACTAACCAAACTCATACAAACTCAATACAAAAATCGCACAAAGTCCTGCACCGATGTTTCTGTGTATCAAATTAGAACATAATTAAAAGGGGGTATATTTCTACAGAAATCCAATCAGAATCATATCTATTTTTCTTGTGCACATAATGAGAGAGAGAGAGAGGAACGTAAAAAATAAAGTGTCAGCTTGTACTAGCAACACCAGTAGCAAAATATTGAGAGGAAGGTGGAAGCAACAGTAACACCAGGGAACAATAGCACGGGGCAGCACCACAAGCAAGAGAGAGTGCGTGCATCAACAGCAACAGAACTGCGTCCGCATGCGAGAACCCAGGAGCAGCTGTCGTTGCCTCTCTCTCCCATTCTCCCGGTCGAACAGACTGTTGAAGAGAACCAGCAGCCATAGCGCCTTTGCAAAGAGAGCAAGTAATAGACGGTCGATCAAAGGTCAGCGGTACTGGTGCCATGTGCTCGCTTGAACAGGGGAGGAAATTATGCTCACCCAATGATCTTGAACTTGAACAGAGTAGAGGAGGAGAGGAAAAATTCCAACCCCAACGTATTTGAACGGGTAAGGGACGGCCAACGCCGTGGGCACATGAAGTTCAGCTCCTTCATATGGGGAAGAAGTAGGGTGGGGAACTGCACCGTATTAGGGACGGGAGGCACTCGGCCCCGCGGTGGCAGGCGGACGGGGCTTGGGCGGCGGGGGAGGAGCTCCATGGCGGCGGTTGGAGGATCTCAGCCACGCGGCGGGGCGGGGATCTCACGGTGCGTGGGTGGGCGCGGAGGCGGGGATCCAATGCGCCTGTGGCACGTTGGTGGTGCCGGAGGACAGCGGGGTGGCGGCGCGGTCATCGCAGCGGGCGGATCCAGGGACGGCGGCGGATGTATCCCAGGGGTGGGGCGGCGCAGTGGTTGAAGCAGGGGGAGATGGCCACCGCGGTCGAACCAGGGGAGGGGGGGAGATGGCTGTGGTGCGGGATCCTGGTCTACCGCGGCGCGCTTCACCGGAGCCAGGGTCGTGGCCGGGGCCGGTGCCGGAAGGGGTGGGTTGGGGCGCCTCCGCGCAGGTAGTTGCGGGACGGCGGGTGGAGGGTGGGAGGTCGGGGTGTTGGGCGGATCGGCAGCCCCGCGGCGGTGCGCCGGGTGGGTAGGGATCGAGGGGTGGGGAGAGTGATAGGTGCGGGAGGTGGGGGACGGTTTTTTTTTTTTCTTCTGCGAGATCTCAGGAACATGGAATCGCAGCTATATAGGGCGCGTTGTGATCCAAATAGTTATTCTAATCCCATGATTAGAATAATGTCTATATATATATATAATATATATGGGTCGTGCTATTCGGCACCCTGTGTGAGGAATAGTTATTTTTCACCCCCTCTATTTTATCATCAATGCACCGTAATTTTACGTTCCATAAATTTTGTCTTATTTCCGACACAAAAAGAGACAGTAAGAAAATATATAATCATCGTAAAAAATATTTTATGTTATGTAAAATTGTAAACGTAAAAACATAGTCTAAAATACACATAAACTACAAATTTTCTTGTCTTATAACCTATATTTTTATTTTCTTATATCAAATTTTACGTAGTGAATCAATAGAAATGTAACTATTTGAATTCCAAACGTAATTTAATTATGAAATGATCATAAGATTACCTCGGGTGAAGATTAACTTATTCTGCACCCTGGGTGATGAATAGTAACACTATATATATATATATATATATATATATATATATATATATATATATATATATATATTAGATACATTATTTTATAAATTTTGACCGAGAAGAATATCTTCATGTAGAATACCAACTACATTTTTTTAGTTGGGACTACATATATTAGATACATTATTAGACATATTTCCCCATTGTATATATTTAATATTATTTATACAAGTTTTTATAAATAACATTCTTTATAAAATTGGTCAAAGTCTGACTTTTTTTAACTGCAAAACGTTATGAAACGGAGGGAGTTTTTCTTTCACCCTAGGCGAAAACCGATACTTCCGCTGCAGACTCCCTTCCTTGAACAGTATGTAACCTATGCTCATACATAGATCTCCGATTAGGACGTGCACAAGTCCAAGCTTACCTAAGTTTCGTGACTGTATTTGTCGGCAGACTAATCTAACTCCAGGTCCATTTCCATGTTTCAGAACCCAGAAGATTAGGACGTGTTACCAGTTAAGAGATAAAGTTTCTGGTCTGTGCCTCCTGTCTGGGTGTAAACTAGCAAGATCCGGGAGATATATCCACATCAGAAGATCATATCTCATCGCTGTTCAGGCGACTGATCGAGTGCCATGTACTGATTACTACTAGTACGGCACTACCGACTAGGCTCACCCACCAGTCAGAAAGTCAGCACACGAGGAGGACTTCTGATGTGGTTGCTTTCACGAGTAGTCGAGTTTGGCTTTGGAGGCCTTCCTGGTAGTTGCTGAAGGGGGTTGTTTGATCCTCGAGCAACCTTGCTGAAGGGAGTTGGGCGGGAAAGTGAGGCCGTTTTTCCTCACGACCTGATCCGAGTTCCGTGTTGATCGACAAGGTGTGACATGTACGTGCGCGCGTACGTGGTTGTGTGACGGTGTGAGCATTGCGTGTGGTTGTATGTCTCTCTCTTATGTAGTTAGGAAAAATTGTGTCCCTCGCGGACTTGGCTTTTCTTGCCTTACTATTTTTTTTACCGAGCCTAAGAGCATCTACAGCCGGGTTTCTCATACCCGTCTCAAACGTTTGGACAGGGTGTCCGGTCAGTGACCGGTCATAAAAATTCGACCCAACCGGACCTCTTAAACGGGTCTCAAACGCCCGAGCTGACCGACACCTCTCATATCCAGCCCAAATATAGGGCGGATATAAGGCGGTCCGGGCATGCCCGGGCGCGTCCGCCTGACAGGTCCGGCCCACCTCGGACCCCGCAAAAAAACTTCAATCCGAACCGAACGGCGAGCTCAAACCTTAGCTCACTCTCTCCCTCTCTCGCTCCGTCCTCCACTCCTCTTCCTCTCCGGTTCCGATCCCATCCACCACCATGAGCAACTTCGACAGCGACTCTGGCTCGGAGCTTGACTACATGGAGGAGATGACCCTCCGCATTGTGCTGGAGCGGTCCAAGGTCGAGACCGGCGGCAGCTCCAGATCTGGAGCGTCGCCGCATCTCCCGCACCGGCCCCACGTCGTCTCCTTCCCCCGCCGTCCGCTCCTGCACGTGGCCAACGCTGGGTGCTTGTGCCCGCGCCTCCGGCTCGCACGCGCACTTCGGAGTCGGAGGCGCGTGCCGCGAGAGGTAGCATGCACGAGAGAGGGAAGCGGCGGAGCAATCCGCGCGCCGCCGCCGCGGGACGAAGCCGGACACTGACGAGGACGCGTGTCTCCTCGCTTGGGTGTACCGCCGCTCCCTCACGACGGCGGAGACGGACTGTCGCCACCTCCGACGGAAGAACACCAAGGCGCTTTGGCTATCCATTGAGCAGTCGGAGCGCGAGGCGAAGAAGATAGCACTGGGGGAAGGCTCGGGTGGCAAGGCTGAAGCGGGGAGCAGGACAGGGCGGTCCGTCGGATGAAAGGGGTCATCGTCCTCTCCAACCCCGACTCCGACGGCGGCGATGGGTACACCTCGTCGTCCGACGAGCAAGACCCTCCACCAGCCGCGGATGCGTACAGCTGCGCCGACGACCGAAAGGGCAAAGGCCCAGCGAGGAAATGATGATTCCGGTCCCCCTTCTCCTCAATGTTTATATCGTTTTAGTTGTAGAAGTTTATGAACTTGTCCGTGGACGAACTATGATCTTTTGGATGTTGTGAAGTGTGTTTATCCGTTACAGCCGATCTTGTGTTCCTTTACAGCTCAATTTTGTTGTTCGTCGCCTGATCACGTAGAATAGATCAACGTGTGCATGGATAGTATGGATATAAGACGCCGGATATGAGATACGTGGATGCAGAATGACAAATATAAGGGGTGTCTGGCCAGTGCCCGCGGACGCGCCCGGCCGCGTCCGCGGGCGTTTGAGGGGCCGGATTTGCCAAGTCTAGCTATAGATCCTCTAAGACCATGTTTGGACTCACTAGTAGTTTGAAAATATCTCCATCCATTCTCTTGTTCTTTTTCATCAGGTGTATTGAATTTTTCGATGGTTGGACTTTTTTTTGTCTTTCAGCAAGTTTGTAGAAAAAAGGAAGTCAAAATCAACATGTCTCGACTAATAAAGTTCCCCTCTTTGCAATAGAAGAAATCAACACTATTAGATCCATCGTGGAATATGTTTTCCATTTTAATACTTTTGGTGCTGATTTTTAAAAAAATTGGTCAAAAATAGAAATTTAGACTTTTGAAAAGAGATTATCATGCTTGAATCATTTTAATCCGTACCTAATTTGTTTATAAAAGGATAAATCTGCACTTAATTTTTCAAAAATAAATCCAAAATATACTCATACATACAATTTGGGTTGCGGACGTGCAATATGGACGAGTAAAACTTTGCTTCAAAATATGATATAACTTGATCCGCAAATACTAACAAATAAGTTTATTTTTTCTGAGGTCAACTTTTCCATAACTTACACATATATATAGTTCACGCCACAAAAATTTACTCCCTCCATTTCTAATTATTTTCTTTCTAGAGATTTCAACAAGTGACTACATACGGAGCAAAATGAGTGAATCTACACTTTAAAATATGTCCATATACATCCGTATGTGGTAGTTCATTTGAAATCTCAAAAACACAAGTATTTAGGAACGGATAGAGTATATATGGATCTTTTAGATTTCTTTAGAAACGTTCAGGTAAGTATGGTTTTCTCTTTCACAAAAAATAGGCAGCATACCCCCCGGGCGCGCCTGAGGGCAGCGCAACACTGGGCCGACCCAGCTAGCTGGAGGCCACATAATCGTTTTTTCTCTGATTTGTTTTGTTTTCTGTTCTCATTTTTTTTACTTTTGTTATACATCCAAATATTCTAGATATATGTATTACAAAAAATACTCTACATACAATATTTAAAAAGTTGTTAATCTAGCATTTATAAAAATGTTAAATGTGTATAAAAAACATGTTTCTCATGTATACGAAATATGTAATACAAAAAATACAATGTGTCGGAAAAAGTTTGATCATATATGTTAACATTTTGAATAGAGAATTTGAGAAAAATGTTAATCATATATTTCAAAAAAATTAAACATGTATAAAAATGTTTTTGATGTATACCAAAAATGTTTAATGTGTCTTAAAAAGTTTTAAAAAACATGAACTTTAGAAAATGTTGACTATGTATCAAAGAAATATCAAGCAAACATTTAAAAAATGTAACCATGTATAAAACAATGTTATTGATATAAACCAAAATGTACACTGTGTATGAAAAAGTGGTCATCAAACACAAAGATTTGAAAACATCTTAATCATGTATTGAGAAAATGTTAAAGATGTAAAAAAAACTGTTCCTCCCATATATGAAAATTTTAGAACATGTCTTAAAAATTTGGGATATAAAAAATTTAAAAAATATTGATCATGTATAAAAAGATTAATCATACATTTAAAAAATCTTAAACATGTAATAATATTGTTTGCTCATATATACCGACAAAGAACAATGTGTATTAAGAAAGTAGTCATCAAACATATTTTTTTAAAATATTAATGATGCATTTGAAAACTATTAAACAAGTATACAAAAATCTTGATGTATATGTAAAATATACAAAAAATATATATGTGTGTGTTAAAGAAATAAGAATAAAATAAAGAAACAGAAGAAAGAAACAAAAGAAACACCACAGAAATGAAGAAAAATAGAAAAATCAAAGAAAACCCTGAAAATCCATGAGAAAATTAAGACAAACCAAGAAATAGAAAGCAAACCTAAAGAAAAGAAAAGAAAAAAGGAAACAAAGAAAGAACAAAGACCGAGAAAGAAACAAAAAGTTGAAGAAAAGGGAAAAACCAGTAAAACCAAGATAGAAACCAAAAAATCTGATGGAAAAACAAAAAAGCAAAAGAAAATAATGAAGAAACAAAGACACTGATAAGATCCTAAAAAATTGAAAAAAATGATTGAAAGCAAATAAAAACGGAAAATGGAAAAAATAAAGAAAACAAAAACAAAAATTGAAATAAAACCGGATCAAACAAGTGCAGTGAGCGAGCGAGGAGCGAAAGATTAGTCGATCCCAAGTGAGTGATGGAGGAGAACCTTGAGACGAGAGAAGTTATAGCAAGACATAGTGACATCACTAATTAAGTGTACCCTTGCAAATGTCATTCCCACCTTCTCAGGATGCGACAAGCGGCGCATTTCATGTGCGCCACTTATTGCAATTTAGGAGTTTCTTTTTTCTCGTTGAGTCGTTTTTTCAAACCTTAAACAATGCAACCAAACCGTGAACCATTTTCACCATTAAATTTCTCATATATCCCATGTTAATAGGTCTGACAAGCTTATTTTCATGAAAAAATCAAAGAAAAATCAAGCCGGAATCACGGTTTTCCCTCACCTTTTTCTCTTTTCGAAAGGCATAGTTGTGCCCCTCACGAAAGCAAGTCTTTGCCTTCAGAGTAGCGAAAATAAAAAAAATAACTCTTTTTTTTCATTTCCGAGAGGCACAACTATGTCTCTCGTGGAAGCAAACTTGTTCCTTCATGAGAAGCAAATCTGTATCTTACGTGAAAAAGAAAAAAACAATGCGTTTCCCCTTTTCGAGAGACATAGCTGTGTCTCTCGTGAAAGCAAATCTGTGCCTTTCACAGAAGAAAAAATCATGTTTTTTTTACTCTTTTTGAGAGTGCCTCACACGGAAGCAAACCTGTGCCTTCATGAGAAGCAAATTTATACCTCTCACGAAAGCAATTTTTTTTCTCAAGAGGCACAACCGTGCCTCTCTCGGAAGCAAATCTGTGCATCCATGAGAAGCAAATCTGCACCTATCGCCGAA
>NC_041384.1:604207611-604209653 GCF_002162155.2 Triticum dicoccoides
TCGGATCCGTACCTTTCGCCGAAACAAAAAAAACACATAGGAAAATATGTGTCTCTTGCAAAAGCAAAAAAAAATCTCAATTTTTTCTCCAAAAGCTAAGAAAAACTGGGCAAAAATGAAAATCCGAAAAAACCATCTAAAATCCGAAAATTGCTACAGAAAAAAAAATCCCGAAGGAGAGCCCAACATATGGCGGCGAGGTGACGCGCTCTCAGCCCACAAAAAGATCCTTGCGGGGCTGTCGCGAGCCGGTACCCAATGAAACGGAACCATTGCCCAGGGTAGCCCAATAAGCAGCCTCGGTCGTAGTTTGGGCCGGGTCCGCATAAACCAACGCTTTTCTCACACGAAAATGAAAAGGAAAATGAAAAAAAACTACTACACTCTGTCCTCGTTGTCATTATTGATCTTCGTCCTGGTCGCCCTCCCTCCGCCTGCGCTCGCACAGCAGCAACCCGCCGCTCCCTCCGGCACGCCGTCGTCCATCCCGCCCCCGGCGCCCGCAAATCCGTCCTCCCCCCTCGACATGGTAATCCCTTCACCCGCCCCCCTTCTCCAGCAAAATCCGACCGCGCGCGTCCCCGTTTGCCCGGTTTACTTAGGGTTTATGCCCCAGAACCGGATGGCAAAATCAAGTATTTTCTGGCGCGTTTTTCATCTCTGTCTCGTCGGAATTGGCGCACTGCGAGGTTTTACTCCCCGAATTTCGCCTGCCAGGAGTGATTATTTCTCAGAGGTTGTTTGGCTTTGGTCTCTGCCCGTGCAGGGGTCCTGCCCTTCGGTCAAGAACATCCTCGTGCTGGACGCGGAGGGGAAGCGCGTGGCCGTCAAGTACTACGCCGACGACTGGCCCTCCGCGGCCTCCAAGTTGGCTTTCGAGAAGTCGCTCTTCGTGAAGACCCAGAAGACCAGCGCCAGAGCAGAGGGTGAGTTTGCCTCTTGAAAGACGAGGAAAGTGTTATTTTTTCACTGTATATCTGTGCACTGCGTGGGTAAATGTAGAATGCAAGTTTACATTCTCCTCATGGACCTTGCATAGTGTGTAGAAAAACTGCCATCTTCCTGGGAACACTGATTAGCACCTCACTGTCTGCCAACCAAATGGGCCTAGCTGTTTTGCACTGTTGTTGGCTACAGTTTGTGAGGTCCCTGCAGTACATTCATCAGGTGTATCTTCTCGTTGGAGCATCATGCCGTTTTTTTGGCTCATCTATTGTAGTCCTTTGTTGCCTTGCTGTTTTGAACAAGGATACTAATCGGTTGTCATTTTGTCATCTGTATATTTTATTTCAAGAACACACACGAGTATTGCGTGTTATTTCGTTAAGGTAGAAAGGAGTCTGTTACATACAGAACTGGGAAGAAAACACCCTAGCCATCACAAAGTAAACAACAGAACTACTCCTGAATATCTAATACAGCACCACCCTGCATCATCGGTCATCGTGCAAGCTGCTGGATCTCACACTCGCGTCCAGTGTCATCTGCCACTGCTGAAATGGATCACGTCTTATGAATGAATACCTCTCCATGTATTTTTGCATTTTTCTTGTAATCTTGTCTTGCCAGGCTAATTGTCATGTTTGAGTTTCCCCCAGGTTTTACTGCAGAGTGTTAGGCTCTACTATAGCATTTAACAACAAGTTACTCTTTGCTTGTATTGTATCTAAGTGATGCTCTGCTCGACACCATTTTTATATGTATTGCCTTTTCTTGGGTAAACATTAGTTCTTGGTAATTTCAATTGCTCTTATGTTCTGCTAAGAAAACAAAGTAATTTACTACATCCTATCATGGTAGTTTTTGTAGTTCTATAGTCATCCAGCTATTTACATTGATTAGTTTGTTTTGTTTGTTATTTTGCAGCTGATGTGGTAATGTTTGATGGCTACATTATTGTGTACAAGTTCATCCAAGATCTCCATTTTTTTGTAACTGGAGGGGATGAGGAGAATGAGCTCATTTTAGCGTCAGTTCTTCAGGGGTTTTCTGATGCTGTTGGCGTTCTTCTCAGGTTCTGCATATCCCTTTTATTGTGGTTT
>NC_041384.1:604209833-604212337 GCF_002162155.2 Triticum dicoccoides
CAGATTGTTTTCTCTGGATTTACTTATCAATGTGAGTATTTTCTCTCCTTCCAGAAACAATGTAGACAAAAGGACTGCACTTGAAAATCTGGATCTCATCTTTTTGTGCCTTGACGAAGTTGTTGATGGAGGGTAATTCCCATGCTTCTACATGCTATTATGCTACGCAGTTGGTTTCCTTTAAAAATAAATAAATTCCGGCTCCTTTTCCGTGGAGTGGTGCATGCCATAACCATTTTCTGTTTTTTTGTATCTTCAGCAACGAATTCAATTAGTAGCACTTATACTTTCATAATTCGGATCACCTATGTAGAGTTGATAGCAAAGGTTAATTTGAACGTTATGGATGATTTACTGTTCACTGTTTTCAAGAAACAATCGTGCCCGATTTCTATCACCACACAACAACCGTTCAGATTTTTATAAATCGGACTATGATTTATGTCTTAGCTGTTGAGGACATGAGCAAAATAACCTCAAGTTAACCTTTGCGCTTGTGCCATGATAATACAGATTTAAAGACTTTCTGGTCTGTCAGATTGTAATTTGTTTGATGAGTTGCGGACCTGCATATAGTTGATTGTTCACAAACGCCTTGCAGGATTGTTCTGGAAACGGATGGAAATGTGATAGCCGAGAAGGTGTCAGGCCATGGATTGGAAGGAGCTGGGTCGTTCACTGAGCAGGTATAACACAGTTGTGATAATGGTTCCAGCTGAAACCTATCTACTTCCAGATGACTTATTCTTCTCCCATCTACTTGCAGACGATAAGCCAAGCCCTAGCGACAGCAAGAGAGCACTTCGCGAGGTCTCTTCTGAAGTAGTGTGTGTAGGCATCTTTCGGGTTGGCGATGCACCCAGCATTGAACTCCTGTGTTTCCTCTTGTAGCACAGTGCACCTAGTTTGCAAGAAAGAAAGAACGAGAAAATGACTTGAATCTTTGCGCGCGAGTTCGTTCGTCTGTTGTTGTGGTGCTCGTCGACATTTTGTCGCAGAGATGTATGTGCGGCCTAAGTGCCTAACTGGTTACCAGGTTCCCTTCTAAAGTCTGTATAAGAAACTTGTGATGGTGCAGTCGTTGGTCTTGTTGTCTCACCTCCCTTTTGGTGCATAATAGCAATCCAGCAACAGCACATGATGCTACCAATTTCTTGTGATCTGCGACTTTCTTCCATCCTGTTAAAAAAAGAACCTTCTACCATGATCATTTGAGTTTTCCTCTATATCATCCTGTGCACCTTCTACCATCCTTTTGCTTTCCCTTGCAGGTCGGGCTATTCTTGTTCGCGCGGCTCTCCGGGCCCTTCCTATATATGCTATGAGTGCGCTGCTGCTGCCCATCGGAACGCTTCAACAAATTGACAAACGCTGTAGGGCCTTCTTCTGGTCAGGGCAGGATAAAACTACGGGAGGGCAATGCAAAGTGGCTTGGGACCTTGTGTGCGCTCCATTCGTGAACGGGGGTCTAGGCTTCTCCTCGCTCAAACACATGAATGTCTGTCTTCTTCTTCGTCACCTGTCAAAACTGCATGACTCTGGCGCTGCCCCAGCCCCGTCCTACCTAGTTACCAAATATGGCTGGTCTCCTACCCACGACCTGGGCGCTGGGGATTCAGCTGCGTCGCCAGTCTGGCGCGATATCTTTAAACACCTTGACTTCTTCCGATCCATTACGTCGGTTAAACTCGGGAATGGGGCCACCACCTCGTTCTGGAATGATCTTTGGCTCCCAAACAACCAAACTACTCTTGCATCTCAGTTTGCTGCTCTCTACACTCACTCCAATAGGCAGTCGGCCTCAGTTGCTAGAGTGCTGGATTCGCCAGATCTGAACCTCGATCTTGCTCCTTGATTATCCCTTGTAGCTGAGAATGAATTGGTTGCTTTGCGTAATATTATGGCTTCGGTTAACTTGGATTCACAGGTGCACGACACCAGGGTTTGCAGCCGAGAAGGCAAGGCCCTTACCACCAGTTTGGCTTATAATGCAATATGGCACGAGCATCCGCCGGACCCGATGGCGGCTGCTATCTGGAAAAATTATGCGCCAAACAAGTGCCGCATCTTCATGTGGTTGGCTCACAAAGATCGAGTATACACCAATGAGCGTAGGTTGCGTCGCTCAATCGCTTCCTCTGATGCCTGCCCGTTCTGCGGCACCTGCGAGGATATCACTCACCTTCTTCTCCGCTGCTCTACTCTTCGGCCGCTCTGGGACGAGCTCCACACCCTTTATAGGGGGTCGCCGCGCAACGTCGCGGATATCTGGCATCAGGCCCCGCGGGACAAAGTTCGTTCCACCGTCCTCATCGCAATCTTCTAGAACATCTGGAAGCGCCGGAACGCCAAGGTCTTTCGACACGAAACCCTTCACATCCATCACATTGCTAGGGTAGCGGCGGACGATCTGAAGCTTTGATCTCAAAGATGCAAGAATGCCCTGCGAAAGTCGTAAGTTGTCAAGCCTGGCCGAGAGATTGTAACCTAATGTAATCTTCGGC